>NC_133059.1:4227500-4437500 GCF_048771995.1 Taeniopygia guttata | reverse complement strand
CGATGTTCCAATTTTTTGCACTCAGCTGCCCGCTCAGGGCCACAGGACTCGGAGCGCAAACATCGGCTCTTTTCCCTGGGAAAGAAAACTCACCAGTCCAGGTTCCTGATGTCAGTTTGTAGGGCTCCCCTGGGACTCTCAGGGCAGCACAAGTATGAGGTGGGGGAAGCTCCTGTCTGGGACTTATCCTTTGATGTTCCGATTTTTTGCAGTCAGCTGCCCGCTCAGGGCCACAGGACTCGGAGCGCAAACATCGGCTCTTTTCCCTGGGAAAGAAAACTCACCAGTCCAGGTTCCTGATGTCAGTTTGTAGGGCTCTCCTGGGACTGTCAGTGCAGCACAAGTATGAGGTGGGGGCAGCTCCTGTCTGGGACTTATCCTTCGATGTTCCGATTTTTTGCACGCAGCTGCCTGCTCCGGGCCACAGGACTCGGAGTGCAAACATCGGCTCTTTTCCCTGGGAAAGAAAACTCACCACTCCAGGTTCCTGATGTCAGTTTGTGGGGCTCCCGTGGGACTGTCAGGGCAGCACAAGTATGAGGTGGGGGAAGCTCCTGTCTGGGACTTATCCTTCGATGTTCGGATTTTTTGCAGTCAGCTGCCCGCTCAGGGCCACAGGACTCGGGGCGAAAAACATCGGCTTTTTCCCTGGGAAAGAAAACTCACCAGTCCAGGTTCCTGATGTCAGTTTGTAGGGCTCCCCTGGGACTCTCAGGGCAGCAGAAGTATGAGGTGGGGGCAGCTCCTGTCTGGGACTTATCCTTCGATGTTCCGATTTTTTGCACTCAGCTGCCCGCTCAGGGCCACAGGACTCGGAGCGCAAACATCGGCTCTTTTCCCTTGGAAAGAAAACTCACCAGTCCAGGTTCCTGATGTCAGTTTGTAGGGCTCCCCTGGGACTCTCAGGGCAGCACAAGTATGAGGTGGGGGCAGCTCCTGTCTGGGACTTATCCTTCGATGTTTCGATTTTTTGCACTCAGCTGCCCGCTCAGGGCCACAGGACTCGGAGCGCAAACATCGGCTCTTTTCCCTGGGAAAGAAAACTCACCAGTCCAGGTTCCTGATGTCAGTTTGTAGGGCTCCCCTGGGACTGTCAGGGCAGCACAAGTATGAGGTGGGGGCAGCTCCTGTCTGGGACTTATCCTTCGATGTTCGGATTTTTTGCACTCAGCTGCCCGCTCAGGGCCACAGGACTCGGAGCGCAAACATCGGCTCTTTTCCCTGGGAAAGAAAACTCACCAGTCCAGGTTCCTGATGTCAGTTTGTAGGGCTCCCCTGGGACTCTCAGGGCAGCACAAGTATGAGGTGGGGGCAGCTCCTGTCTGGGACTTATCCTTCGATGTTCGGATTTTTTGCAGTCAGCGGCCCGCTCAGGGCCACAGGACTCGGAGCGCAAACATCGGCTCTTTTCCCTGGGAAAGAAAACTCACCAGTCCAGGTTCCTGATGTCAGTTTTTAGGGCTCCCCTGGGACTCTCAGGGCAGCACAAGTATGAGGTGGGGGCAGCTCCTGTCTGGGACTTATCCTTCGATGTTCGGATTTTTTGCACTCAGCTGCCCGCTCAGGGCCACAGGACTCGGAGCGCAAACATCGGCTCTTTTCCCTGGGAAAGAAAACTCACCAGTCCAGGTTCCTGATGTCAGTTTGTAGGGCTCCCCTGGGACTCTCAGGGCAGCACAAGTATGAGGTGGGGGCAGCTCCTGTCTGGGACTTATCCTTCGATGTTCGGATTTTTTGCACTCAGCTGCCCGCTCAGGGCCACAGGACTCGGAGCGCAAACATCGGCTCTTTTCCCTGGGAAAGAAAACTCACCAGTCCAGGTTCCTGATGTCAGTTTGTAGGGCTCCCCTGGGACTCTCAGGGGAGCACAAGTATGAGGTGGGGGAAGCTCCTGTCTGGGACTTATCCTTCGATGTTCCGATTTTTTGCACTCAGCTGCCCGCTCAGGGCCACAGGACTCGGAGCGCAAACATCGGCTCTTTTCCCTGGGAAAGAAAACTCACCAGTCCAGGTTCCTGATGTCAGTTTGTAGGGCTCCCCTGGGACTCTCAGGGCAGCACAAGTATGAGGTGGGGGCAGCTCCTGTCTGGGACTTATCCTTCGATGTTCGGATTTTTTGCACTCAGCTGCCCGCTCAGGGCCACAGGACTCGGAGCGCAAACATCGGCTCTTTTCCCTGGGAAAGAAAACTCACCAGTCCAGGTTCCTGATGTCAGTTTGTAGGGCTCTTTTTGGACTCTCAGGACAGCACAAGTATGAGGTGGAAGCACCTCCTGTCTGGGACTTATCCTTCGATGTTCGGATTTTTTGCACTCAGCTGCCCGCTCAGGGCCACAGGACTCGGAGCGCAAACATCGGCTCTTTTCCCTGGGAAAGAAAACTCACCAGTCCAGGTTCCTGATGTCAGTTTGTAGGGCTCCCCTGGGACTCTCAGGGCAGCACAAGTATGAGGTGGAGGCAGCTCCTGTCTGGGACTTATCCTTCGATGTTCAGATTTTTTGCACTCAGCTGCCCGCTCAGGGCAACAGGACTCGGAGCGCAAACATCGGCTCTTTTCCCTGGGAAAGAAAACTCACCAGTCCAGGTTCCTGATGTCAGGTTGTAGGGCTCTTTTTGGACTCTCAGGGCAGCACAAGTATGAGGTGGGGGAAGCTCCTGTCTGGGACTTATCCTTCGATGTTCGGATTTTTTGCAGTCAGCTGCCCGCTCAGGGCCACAGGACTCGGAGCGCAAACATCGGCTCTTTTCCCTGGGAAAGAAAACTCACCAGTCCAGGTTCCTGATGTCAGTTTGTAGGGCTCTTTTTGGACTCTCAGGACAGCACAAGTATGAGGTGGAAGCAGCTCCTGTCTGGGACTTATCCTTCGATGTTCGGATTTTTTGCACTCAGCTGCCCGCTCAGGGCCACAGGACTCGGAGCGCAAACATCGGCTCTTTTCCCTGGGAAAGAAAACTCACCAGTCCAGGTTCCTGATGTCAGTTTGTAGGGCTCCCCTGGGACTCTCAGGGCAGCACAAGTATGTGGTGGGGGCAGCTCCTGTCTGGGACTTATCCTTCGATGTTCTGATTTTTTGCACTCAGCTGCCCGCTCAGGGCCACAGGACTCGGAGCGCAAACATCGGCTCTTTTCCCTGGGAAAGAAAACTCACCAGTCCAGGTTCCTGATGTCAGTTTGTAGGGCTCTCCTGGGACTGTCAGTGCAGCACAAGTATGAGGTGGGGGCAGCTCCTGTCTGGGACTTATCCTTCGATGTTCCGATTTTTTGCACGCAGCTGCCTGCTCCGGGCCACAGGACTCGGAGTGCAAACATCGGCTCTTTTCCCTAGGAAAGAAAACTCACCACTCCAGGTTCCTGATGTCAGTTTGTGGGGCTCCCGTGGGACTGTCAGGGCAGCACAAGTATGAGGTGGGGGAAGCTCCTGTCTTGGACTTATCCTTCGATGTTCGGATTTTTTGCAGTCAGCTGCCCGCTCAGGGCCACAGGACGTGGGGCGAAAAACATCGGCTCTTTTCCCTGGGAAAGAAAACTCACCAGTCCAGGTTCCTGATGTCAGTTTGTAGGGCTCCCCTGGGACTGTCAGGGCAGCACAAGTATGAGGTGGGGGCAGCTCCTGTCTGGGACTTATCCTTCGATGTTCCGATTTTTTGCACTCAGCTGCCCGCTCAGGGCCACAGGACTCGGAGCGCAAACATCGGCTCTTTTCCCTGGGAAAGAAAACTCACCAGTCCAGGTTCCTGATGTCAGTTTGTAGGGCTCTTTTTGGACTCTCATGGCAGCAGAAGTATGAGGTGGGTGCAGCTCCTGTCTGGGACTTATCCTTCGATGTTCCGATTTTTTGCACTCAGCTGCCCGCTCAGGGCCACAGGACTCGGAGCGCAAACATCGGCTCTTTTCCCTGGGAAAGAAAACTCACCAGTCCAGGTTCCTGATGTCAGTTTGTAGGGCTCCCCTGGGACTCTCAGGGCAGCACAAGTATGAGGTGGGGGCAGCTCCTGTCTGGGACTTATCCTTCGATGTTCCGATTTTTTGCACTCAGCTGCCCGCTCAGGGCCACAGGACTCGGAGCGCAAACATCGGCTCTTTTCCCTGGGAAAGAAAACTCACCAGTCCAGGTTCCTGATGTCAGTTTGTAGGGCTCTTTTTGGACTCTCAGGGCAGCACAAGTATGAGGTGGGGGCAGCTCCTGTCTGGGACTTATCCTTCGATGTTCCGATTTTTTGCACTCAGCTGCCCGCTCAGGGCCACAGGACTCGGAGCGCAAACATCGGCTCTTTTCCCTGGGAAAGAAAACTCACCAGTCCAGGTTCCTGATGTCAGTTTGTAGGGCTCTTTTTGGACTCTCAGGGTAGCACAAGTATGAGGTGGGGGCAGCTCCTGTCTGGGACTTATCCTTCGATGTTCCGATTTTTTGCACTCAGCTGCCCGCTCAGGGCCACAGGACTCGGAGCGCAAACATCGGCTCTTTTCCCTGGGAAAGAAAACTCACCAGTCCAGGTTCCTGATGTCAGTTTGTAGGGCTCTTTTTGGACTCTCAGGGGAGCACAAGTATGAGGTGGGGGCAGCTCCTGTCTGGGACTTATCCTTCGATGTTCGGATTTTTTGCAGTCAGCTGCCCGCTCAGGGCCACAGGACTCGGAGCGCAAACATCGGCTCTTTTCCCTGGGAAAGAAAACTCACCAGTCCAGGTTCCTGATGTCAGTTTGTAGGGCTCCCCTGGGACTCTCAGGGCAGCACAATTATGAGGTGGGGGCAGCTCCTGTCTGGGACTTATCCTTCGATGTTCCGATTTTTTGCACTCAGCTGCCCGCTCAGGGCCACAGGACTCGGAGCGCAAACATCGGCTCTTTTCCCTGGGAAAGAAAACTCACCAGTCCAGGTTCCTGATGTCAGTTTGTAGGGCTCCCCTGGGACTCTCAGGGCAGCACAAGTATGAGGTGGGGGCAGCTCCTGTCTGGGACTTATCCTTCGATGTTCCGATTTTTTGCACTCAGCTGCCCGCTCAGGGCCACAGGACTCGGAGCGCAAACATCGGCTCTTTTCCCTGGGAAAGAAAACTCACCAGTCCAGGTTCCTGATGTCAGTTTGTAGGGCTCTTTTTGGACTCTCAGGGCAGCACAAGTATGAGGTGGGGGCAGCTCCTGTCTGGGACTTATCCTTCGATGTTCGGATTTTTTGCACTCAGCTGCCCGCTCAGGGCCACAGGACTCGGAGCGCAAACATCGGCTCTTTTCCCTGGGAAGAAAACTCACCAGTCCAGGTTCCTGATGTCAGTTTGTAGGGCTCCCCTGGGACTCTCAGGGCAGCACAAGTATGAGGTGGGGGCAGCTCCTGTCTGGGACTTATCCTTCGATGTTCCGATTTTTTGCACTCAGCTGCCCGCTCAGGGCCACAGGACTCGGAGCGCAAACATCGGCTCTTTTCCCTGGGAAAGAAAACTCACCAGTCCAGGTTCCTGATGTCAGTTTGTAGGGCTCTTTTTGGACTCTCAGGGTAGCACAAGTATGAGGTGGGGGCAGCTCCTGTCTGGGACTTATCCTTTGATGTTCCGATTTTTTGCACTCAGCTGACCGCTCAGGGCCACAGGACTCGGAGCGCAAACATCGGCTCTTTTCCCTGGGAAAGAAAACTCACCAGTCCAGGTTCCTGATGTCAGGTTGTAGGGCTCCCCTGGGACTCTCAGGGCAGCACAAGTATGAGGTGGGGGCAGCTCCTGTCTGGGACTTATCCTTCGATGTTCCGATTTTTTGCACTCAGCTGCCCTCTCAGGGCCACAGGACTCGGAGCGCAAACATCGGCTCTTTTCCCTGGGAAAGAAAACTCACCAGTCCAGGTTCCTGATGTCAGTTTGTAGGGCTCCCCTGGGACTCTCAGGGCAGCACAAGTATGAGGTGGGGGCAGCTCCTGTCTGGGACTTATCCTTCGATGTTCCGATTTTTTGCAGTCAGCTGCCCGCTCAGGGCCACAGGACTCGGAGCGCAAACATCGGCTCTTTTCCCTGGGAAAGAAAACTCACCAGTCCAGGTTCCTGATGTCAGTTTGTAGGGCTCTTTTTGGACTCTCAGGGTAGCACAAGTATGAGGTGGGGGCAGCTCCTGTCTGGGACTTATCCTTCGATGTTCCGATTTTTTGCACTCAGCTGCCCGCTCAGGGCCACAGGACTCGGAGCGCAAACATCGGCTCTTTTCCCTGGGAAAGAAAACTCACCAGTCCAGGTTCCTGATGTCAGTTTGTAGGGCTCCCCTGGGACTCTCAGGGCAGCACAAGTATGAGGTGGGGGCAGCTCCTGTCTGGGACTTATCCTTCGATGTTCCGATTTTTTGCACTCAGCTGCCCGCTCAGGGCCACAGGACTCGGAGCGCAAACATCGGCTCTTTTCCCTGGGAAAGAAAACTCACCAGTCCAGGTTCCTGATGTCAGTTTGTAGGGCTCCCCTGGGACTCTCAGGGCAGCACAAGTATGAGGTGGGGGCAGCTCCTGTCTGGGACTTAGCCTTCGATGTTCGGATTTTTTGCAGTCAGCTGCCCGCTCAGGGCCACAGGACTCGGAGCGCAAACATCGGCTCTTTTCCCTGGGAAAGAAAACTCACCAGTCCAGGTTCCTGATGTCAGTTTGTAGGGCTCCCCTGGGACTCTCAGGGCAGCACAAGTATGAGGTGGGGGCAGCTCCTGTCTGGGACTTATCCTTCGATGTTCCGATTTTTTGCACTCAGCTGCCCGCTCAGGGCCACAGGACTCGGAGCGCAAACATCGGCTCTTTTCCCTGGGAAAGAAAACTCACCAGTCCAGGTTCCTGATGTCAGGTTGTAGGGCTCTTTTTGGACTCTCAGGGCAGCACAAGTATGAGGTGGGGGCAGCTCCTGTCTGGGACTTATCCTTCGATGTTCGGATTTTTTGCGGTCAGCTGCCGGCTCAGGGCCACAGGACTCGGAGCGCAAACATCGGCTCTTTTCCCTGGGAAAAAAAACTCACCAGTCCAGGTTCCTGATGTCAGTTTGTAGGGCTCCCCTGGGACTGTCAGGGTAGCACAAGTATGAGGTGGGGGCAGATCCTGTCTGGGACTTATCCTTCGATGTTCGGATTTTTTGCACTCAGCTGCCCGCTCAGGGCCACAGGACTCGGAGCGCAAACATCGGCTCTTTTCCCTTGGAAAGAAAACTCACCAGTCCAGGTTCCTGATGTCAGTTTGTAGAGCTCTTTTTGGACTCTCAGTGCAGCACAAGTATGAGGTGGGGGCAGCTCCTGTCTGGGACTTATCCTTCGATGTTCGGATTTTTTGCACTCAGCTGCCAGCTCAGGGCAACAGGACTCGGAGCGCAAACATCGGCTCTTTTCCCTGGGAAAAAAAACTCACCAGTCCAGGTTCCTGATGTCAGTTTGTAGGGCTCCCCTGGGACTGTCAGGGTAGCACAAGTATGAGGTGGGGGCAGATCCTGTCTGGGACTCATCCGTCGATGTTCGGATTTTTTGCGGTCAGCTGCCGGCTCAGGGCCACAGGACTCGGAGCGCAAACATCGGCTCTTTACCCTGGGAAAGAAAACTCACCAGTCCAGGTTCCTGATGTCAGTTTGTAGGGCTCCCCTGGGACTCTCAGGGCAGCACAAGTATGAGGTGGGGGCAGCTCCTGTCTGGGACTTATCCTTCGATGTTCGGATTTTTTGCACTCAGCTGCCCGCTCAGGGCCACAGGACTCGGAGCGCAAACATCGGCTCTTTTCCCTGGGAAAGAAAACTCACCAATCCAGGTTCCTGATGTCAGTTTGTAGGGCTCCCCTGGGACTCTCAGGAAAGCACAAGTATGAGGTGGAAGCAGCTCCTGTCTGGGACTTATCCTTCGATGTTCCGATTTTTTGCACTCAGCTGCCCGCTCAGGGCCACAGGACTCGGAGCGCAAACATCGGCTCTTTTCCCTGGGAAAGAAAACTCACCAGTCCAGGTTCCTGATGTCAGTTTGTAGGGCTCCCCTGGGACTCTCAGGACAGCACAAGTATGAGGTGGAAGCAGATCCTGTCTGGGACTTATCCTTCGATGTTCCGATTTTTTGCACTCAGCTGCCCGCTCAGGGCCACAGGACTCGGAGCGCAAACATCGGCTCTTTTCCCTGGGAAAGAAAACTCACCAGTCCAGGTTCCTGATGTCAGGTTGTAGGGCTCTTTTTGGACTCTCAGGGCAGCACAAGTATGAGGTGGGGGCAGCTCCTGTCTGGGACTTATCCTTCGATGTTCTATTTTTTGCACTCAGCTGCCCGCTCAGGGCCACAGGACTTGGAGCGCAAACATCGGCTCTTTTCCCTGGGAAAGAAAACTCACCAGTCCAGGTTCCTGATGTCAGTTTGTAGGGCTCCCCTGGGACTCTCAGGACAGCACAAGTATGAGGTGGAAGCAGCTCCTGTCTGGGACTTATCCTTCGATGTTCCGATTTTTTGCACTCAGCTGCCCGCTCAGGGCCACAGGACTCGGAGCGCAAACATCGGCTCTTTTCCCTGGGAAAGAAAACTCACCAGTCCAGGTTCCTGATGTCAGTTTGTAGGGCTCCCCTGGGACTCTCAGGGCAGCACAAGTATGAGGTGGGGGCAGCTCCTGTCTGGGACTTATCCTTCGATGTTCCGATTTTTTGCACTCAGCTGCCCGCTCAGGGCCACAGGACTCGGAGCGCAAACATCGGCTCTTTTCCCTGGGAAAGAAAACTCACCAGTCCAGGTTCCTGATGTCAGTTTGTAGGGCTCCCCTGGGACTCTCAGGGCAGCACAAGTATGAGGTGGGGGCAGCTCCTGTCTGGGACTTATCCTTCGATGTTCCGATTTTTTGCACTCAGCTGCCCGCTCAGGACCACAGGACTCGGAGCGCAAACATCGGCTCTTTTCCCTGGGAAAGAAAACTCACCAGTCCAGGTTCCTGATGTCAGTTTGTAGGGCTCCCCTGGGACTCTCAGGGCAGCACAAGTATGAGGTGGGGGCAGCTCCTGTCTGGGACTTATCCTTCGATGTTCGGATTTTTTGCACTCAGCTGCCCGCTCAGGGCCACAGGACTCGGAGCGCAAACATCGGCTCTTTTCCCTGGGAAAGAAAACTCACCAGTCCAGGTTCCTGATGTCAGGTTGTAGGGCTCTTTTTGGACTCTCAGGGCAGCACAAGTATGAGGTGGGGGCAGCTCCTGTCTGGGACTTATCCTTCGATGTTCGGATTTTTTGCAGTCAGCTGCCTGCTCAGGGCCACAGGACTCGGAGCGCAAACATCGGCTCTTTCCCCTGGGAAAAAAAACTCACCAGCCCAGGTTCCTGATGTCAGTTTGTGGGGCTCCAGTGGGACTGTCAGTGCAGCACAAGTATGAGGTGGGGGCAGCTCCTGTCTGGGACTTATCCTTCGATGTTCGGATTTTTTGCAGTCAGCTGCCCGCTCAGGGCCACAGGACACGGAGTGCAAACATCGGCTCTTTTCCCTGGGAAAGAAAACTCACCAGTCCAGGTTCCTGATGTCAGTTTGTAGGGCTCTTTTTGGACTCTCAGGGCAGCACAAGTATGAGGTGGGGGAAGCTCCTGTCTGGGACTTATCCTTCGATGTTCCGATTTTTTGCAGTCAGCTGCCCGCTCAGGGCCACAGGACTCGGAGCGCAAACATCGGCTCTTTGCCCTGGGAAAGAAAACTCACCAGTCCAGGTTCCTGATGTCAGTTTGTAGGGCTCCCGTGGGACTGTCAGGGCAGCACAAGTATGAGGTGGGGGCAGCTCCTGTCTGGGACTTATCCTTCGATGTTCCGATTTTTTGCACTCAGCTGCCCGCTCAGGGCCACAGGACTCGGAGCGCAAACATCGGCTCTTTTCCCTGGGAAAGAAAACTCACCAGTCCAGGTTCCTGATGTCAGTTTGTAGGGCTCCCCTGGGACTCTCAGGGCAGCACAAGTATGAGGTGGGGGCAGCTCCTGTCTGGGACTTATCCTTCGATGTTCCGATTTTTTGCACTCAGCTGCCTGCTCAGGGCCACAGGACTCGGAGCGCAAACATCGGCTCTTTTCCCTGGGAAAGAAAACTCACCAGTCCAGGTTCCTGATGTCAGTTTGTAGGGCTCCCCTGGGACTCTCAGGGCAGCACAAGTATGAGGTGGGGGCAGCTCCTGTCTGGGACTTATCCTTCGATGTTCCGATTTTTTGCACTCAGCTGCCCGCTCAGGACCACAGGACTCGGAGCGCAAACATCGGCTCTTTTCCCTGGGAAAGAAAACTCACCAGTCCAGGTTCCTGATGTCAGTTTGTAGGGCTCCCCTGGGACTCTCAGGGTAGCACAAGTATGAGGTGGGGGCAGCTCCTGTCTGGGACTTATCCTTCGATGTTCCGATTTTTTGCAGTCAGCTGCCCGCTCAGGGCCACAGGACTCGGAGCGCAAACATCGGCTCTTTTCCCTGGGAAAGAAAACTCACCAGTCCAGGTTCCTGATGTCAGGTTGTAGGGCTCCCCTGGGACTCTCAGGGCAGCACAAGTATGAGGTGGGGGCAGCTCCTGTCTGGGACTTATCCTTCGATGTTCGGATTTTTTGCAGTCAGCTGCCTGCTCAGGGCCACAGGACTCGGAGCGCAAACATCAGCTCTTTCCCCTGGGAAAAAAAACTCACCAGCCCAGGTTCCTGATGTCAGTTTGTGGGGCTCCAGTGGGACTGTCAGTGCAGCACAAGTATGAGGTGGGGGCAGCTCCTGTCTGGGACTTATCCTTCGATGTTCGGATTTTTTGCAGTCAGCTGCCCGCTCAGGGCCACAGGACACGGAGTGCAAACATCGGCTCTTTTCCCTGGGAAAGAAAACTCACCAGTCCAGGTTCCTGATGTCAGTTTGTAGGGCTCTTTTTGGACTCTCAGGGCAGCACAAGTATGAGGTGGGGGAAGCTCCTGTCTGGGACTTATCCTTCGATGTTCCGATTTTTTGCAGTCAGCTGCCCGCTCAGGGCCACAGGACTCGGAGCGCAAACATCGGCTCTTTGCCCTGGGAAAGAAAACTCACCAGTCCAGGTTCCTGATGTCAGTTTGTAGGGCTCCCGTGGGACTGTCAGGGCAGCACAAGTATGAGGTGGGGGCAGCTCCTGTCTGGGACTTATCCTTCGATGTTCCGATTTTTTGCACTCAGCTGCCCGCTCAGGGCCACAGGACTCGGAGCGCAAACATCGGCTCTTTTCCCTGGGAAAGAAAACTCACCAGTCCAGGTTCCTGATGTCAGTTTGTAGGGCTCCCCTGGGACTCTCAGGGCAGCACAAGTATGAGGTGGGGGCAGCTCCTGTCTGGGACTTAGCCTTCGATGTTCGGATTTTTTGCAGTCAGCTGCCCGCTCAGGGCCACAGGACTCGGAGCGCAAACATCGGCTCTTTTCCCTGGGAAAGAAAACTCACCAGTCCAGGTTCCTGATGTCAGTTTGTAGGGCTCCCCTGGGACTCTCAGGGCAGCACAAGTATGAGGTGGGGGCAGCTCCTGTCTGGGACTTATCCTTCGATGTTCCGATTTTTTGCACTCAGCTGCCCGCTCAGGGCCACAGGACTCGGAGCGCAAACATCGGCTCTTTTCCCTGGGAAAGAAAACTCACCAGTCCAGGTTCCTGATGTCAGGTTGTAGGGCTCTTTTTGGACTCTCAGGGCAGCACAAGTATGAGGTGGGGGCAGCTCCTGTCTGGGACTTATCCTTCGATGTTCGGATTTTTTGCGGTCAGCTGCCGGCTCAGGGCCACAGGACTCGGAGCGCAAACATCGGCTCTTTTCCCTGGGAAAAAAAACTCACCAGTCCAGGTTCCTGATGTCAGTTTGTAGGGCTCCCCTGGGACTGTCAGGGTAGCACAAGTATGAGGTGGGGGCAGATCCTGTCTGGGACTTATCCTTCGATGTTCGGATTTTTTGCACTCAGCTGCCCGCTCAGGGCCACAGGACTCGGAGCGCAAACATCGGCTCTTTTCCCTTGGAAAGAAAACTCACCAGTCCAGGTTCCTGATGTCAGTTTGTAGAGCTCTTTTTGGACTCTCAGTGCAGCACAAGTATGAGGTGGGGGCAGCTCCTGTCTGGGACTTATCCTTCGATGTTCGGATTTTTTGCGGTCAGCTGCCAGCTCAGGGCAACAGGACTCGGAGCGCAAACATCGGCTCTTTTCCCTGGGAAAAAAAACTCACCAGTCCAGGTTCCTGATGTCAGTTTGTAGGGCTCCCCTGGGACTGTCAGGGTAGCACAAGTATGAGGTGGGGGCAGATCCTGTCTGGGACTCATCCGTCGATGTTCGGATTTTTTGCGGTCAGCTGCCGGCTCAGGGCCACAGGACTCGGAGCGCAAACATCGGCTCTTTACCCTGGGAAAGAAAACTCACCAGTCCAGGTTCCTGATGTCAGTTTGTAGGGCTCCCCTGGGACTCTCAGGGCAGCACAAGTATGAGGTGGGGGCAGCTCCTGTCTGGGACTTATCCTTCGATGTTCGGATTTTTTGCACTCAGCTGCCCGCTCAGGGCCACAGGACTCGGAGCGCAAACATCGGCTCTTTTCCCTGGGAAAGAAAACTCACCAATCCAGGTTCCTGATGTCAGTTTGTAGGGCTCCCCTGGGACTCTCAGGAAAGCACAAGTATGAGGTGGAAGCAGCTCCTGTCTGGGACTTATCCTTCGATGTTCCGATTTTTTGCACTCAGCTGCCCGCTCAGGGCCACAGGACTCGGAGCGCAAACATCGGCTCTTTTCCCTGGGAAAGAAAACTCACCAGTCCAGGTTCCTGATGTCAGTTTGTAGGGCTCCCCTGGGACTCTCAGGACAGCACAAGTATGAGGTGGAAGCAGATCCTGTCTGGGACTTATCCTTCGATGTTCCGATTTTTTGCACTCAGCTGCCCGCTCAGGGCCACAGGACTCGGAGCGCAAACATCGGCTCTTTTCCCTGGGAAAGAAAACTCACCAGTCCAGGTTCCTGATGTCAGGTTGTAGGGCTCTTTTTGGACTCTCAGGGCAGCACAAGTATGAGGTGGGGGCAGCTCCTGTCTGGGACTTATCCTTCGATGTTCTATTTTTTGCACTCAGCTGCCCGCTCAGGGCCACAGGACTTGGAGCGCAAACATCGGCTCTTTTCCCTGGGAAAGAAAACTCACCAGTCCAGGTTCCTGATGTCAGTTTGTAGGGCTCCCCTGGGACTCTCAGGACAGCACAAGTATGAGGTGGAAGCAGCTCCTGTCTGGGACTTATCCTTCGATGTTCCGATTTTTTGCACTCAGCTGCCCGCTCAGGGCCACAGGACTCGGAGCGCAAACATCGGCTCTTTTCCCTGGGAAAGAAAACTCACCAGTCCAGGTTCCTGATGTCAGTTTGTAGGGCTCCCCTGGGACTCTCAGGGCAGCACAAGTATGAGGTGGGGGCAGCTCCTGTCTGGGACTTATCCTTCGATGTTCCGATTTTTTGCACTCAGCTGCCCGCTCAGGGCCACAGGACTCGGAGCGCAAACATCGGCTCTTTTCCCTGGGAAAGAAAACTCACCAGTCCAGGTTCCTGATGTCAGTTTGTAGGGCTCCCCTGGGACTCTCAGGGCAGCACAAGTATGAGGTGGGGGCAGCTCCTGTCTGGGACTTATCCTTCGATGTTCCGATTTTTTGCACTCAGCTGCCCGCTCAGGACCACAGGACTCGGAGCGCAAACATCGGCTCTTTTCCCTGGGAAAGAAAACTCACCAGTCCAGGTTCCTGATGTCAGTTTGTAGGGCTCCCCTGGGACTCTCAGGGCAGCACAAGTATGAGGTGGGGGCAGCTCCTGTCTGGGACTTATCCTTCGATGTTCGGATTTTTTGCACTCAGCTGCCCGCTCAGGGCCACAGGACTCGGAGCGCAAACATCGGCTCTTTTCCCTGGGAAAGAAAACTCACCAGTCCAGGTTCCTGATGTCAGGTTGTAGGGCTCCCCTGGGACTCTCAGGGCAGCACAAGTATGAGGTGGGGGCAGCTCCTGTCTGGGACTTATCCTTCGATGTTCGGATTTTTTGCAGTCAGCTGCCTGCTCAGGGCCACAGGACTCGGAGCGCAAACATCGGCTCTTTCCCCTGGGAAAAAAAACTCACCAGCCCAGGTTCCTGATGTCAGTTTGTGGGGCTCCAGTGGGACTGTCAGTGCAGCACAAGTATGAGGTGGGGGCAGCTCCTGTCTGGGACTTATCCTTCGATGTTCGGATTTTTTGCAGTCAGCTGCCCGCTCAGGGCCACAGGACACGGAGTGCAAACATCGGCTCTTTTCCCTGGGAAAGAAAACTCACCAGTCCAGGTTCCTGATGTCAGTTTGTAGGGCTCTTTTTGGACTCTCAGGGCAGCACAAGTATGAGGTGGGGGAAGCTCCTGTCTGGGACTTATCCTTCGATGTTCCGATTTTTTGCAGTCAGCTGCCCGCTCAGGGCCACAGGACTCGGAGCGCAAACATCGGCTCTTTGCCCTGGGAAAGAAAACTCACCAGTCCAGGTTCCTGATGTCAGTTTGTAGGGCTCCCGTGGGACTGTCAGGGCAGCACAAGTATGAGGTGGGGGCAGCTCCTGTCTGGGACTTATCCTTCGATGTTCCGATTTTTTGCACTCAGCTGCCCGCTCAGGGCCACAGGACTCGGAGCGCAAACATCGGCTCTTTTCCCTGGGAAAGAAAACTCACCAGTCCAGGTTCCTGATGTCAGTTTGTAGGGCTCCCCTGGGACTCTCAGGGCAGCACAAGTATGAGGTGGGGGCAGCTCCTGTCTGGGACTTATCCTTCGATGTTCCGATTTTTTGCACTCAGCTGCCCGCTCAGGGCCACAGGACTCGGAGCGCAAACATCGGCTCTTTTCCCTGGGAAAGAAAACTCACCAGTCCAGGTTCCTGATGTCAGTTTGTAGGGCTCCCCTGGGACTCTCAGGGCAGCACAAGTATGAGGTGGGGGCAGCTCCTGTCTGGGACTTATCCTTCGATGTTCCGATTTTTTGCACTCAGCTGCCCGCTCAGGACCACAGGACTCGGAGCGCAAACATCGGCTCTTTTCCCTGGGAAAGAAAACTCACCAGTCCAGGTTCCTGATGTCAGTTTGTAGGGCTCCCCTGGGACTCTCAGGGTAGCACAAGTATGAGGTGGGGGCAGCTCCTGTCTGGGACTTATCCTTCGATGTTCCGATTTTTTGCAGTCAGCTGCCCGCTCAGGGCCACAGGACTCGGAGCGCAAACATCGGCTCTTTTCCCTGGGAAAGAAAACTCACCAGTCCAGGTTCCTGATGTCAGGTTGTAGGGCTCCCCTGGGACTCTCAGGGCAGCACAAGTATGAGGTGGGGGCAGCTCCTGTCTGGGACTTATCCTTCGATGTTCGGATTTTTTGCAGTCAGCTGCCTGCTCAGGGCCACAGGACTCGGAGCGCAAACATCGGCTCTTTCCCCTGGGAAAAAAAACTCACCAGCCCAGGTTCCTGATGTCAGTTTGTGGGGCTCCAGTGGGACTGTCAGTGCAGCACAAGTATGAGGTGGGGGCAGCTCCTGTCTGGGACTTATCCTTCGATGTTCGGATTTTTTGCAGTCAGCTGCCCGCTCAGGGCCACAGGACACGGAGTGCAAACATCGGCTCTTTTCCCTGGGAAAGAAAACTCACCAGTCCAGGTTCCTGATGTCAGGTTGTAGGGCTCTTTTTGGACTCTCAGGGCAGCACAAGTATGAGGTGGGGGCAGCTCCTGTCTGGGACTTATCCTTCGATGTTCTATTTTTTGCACTCAGCTGCCCGCTCAGGGCCACAGGACTTGGAGCGCAAACATCGGCTCTTTTCCCTGGGAAAGAAAACTCACCAGTCCAGGTTCCTGATGTCAGTTTGTAGGGCTCCCCTGGGACTCTCAGGACAGCACAAGTATGAGGTGGAAGCAGCTCCTGTCTGGGACTTATCCTTCGATGTTCCGATTTTTTGCACTCAGCTGCCCGCTCAGGGCCACAGGACTCGGAGCGCAAACATCGGCTCTTTTCCCTGGGAAAGAAAACTCACCAGTCCAGGTTCCTGATGTCAGTTTGTAGGGCTCCCCTGGGACTCTCAGGGCAGCACAAGTATGAGGTGGGGGCAGCTCCTGTCTGGGACTTATCCTTCGATGTTCCGATTTTTTGCACTCAGCTGCCCGCTCAGGGCCACAGGACTCGGAGCGCAAACATCGGCTCTTTTCCCTGGGAAAGAAAACTCACCAGTCCAGGTTCCTGATGTCAGTTTGTAGGGCTCCCCTGGGACTCTCAGGGCAGCACAAGTATGAGGTGGGGGCAGCTCCTGTCTGGGACTTATCCTTCGATGTTCCGATTTTTTGCACTCAGCTGCCCGCTCAGGACCACAGGACTCGGAGCGCAAACATCGGCTCTTTTCCCTGGGAAAGAAAACTCACCAGTCCAGGTTCCTGATGTCAGTTTGTAGGGCTCCCCTGGGACTCTCAGGGCAGCACAAGTATGAGGTGGGGGCAGCTCCTGTCTGGGACTTATCCTTCGATGTTCGGATTTTTTGCACTCAGCTGCCCGCTCAGGGCCACAGGACTCGGAGCGCAAACATCGGCTCTTTTCCCTGGGAAAGAAAACTCACCAGTCCAGGTTCCTGATGTCAGGTTGTAGGGCTCCCCTGGGACTCTCAGGGCAGCACAAGTATGAGGTGGGGGCAGCTCCTGTCTGGGACTTATCCTTCGATGTTCGGATTTTTTGCAGTCAGCTGCCTGCTCAGGGCCACAGGACTCGGAGCGCAAACATCGGCTCTTTCCCCTGGGAAAAAAAACTCACCAGCCCAGGTTCCTGATGTCAGTTTGTGGGGCTCCAGTGGGACTGTCAGTGCAGCACAAGTATGAGGTGGGGGCAGCTCCTGTCTGGGACTTATCCTTCGATGTTCGGATTTTTTGCAGTCAGCTGCCCGCTCAGGGCCACAGGACACGGAGTGCAAACATCGGCTCTTTTCCCTGGGAAAGAAAACTCACCAGTCCAGGTTCCTGATGTCAGTTTGTAGGGCTCTTTTTGGACTCTCAGGGCAGCACAAGTATGAGGTGGGGGAAGCTCCTGTCTGGGACTTATCCTTCGATGTTCCGATTTTTTGCAGTCAGCTGCCCGCTCAGGGCCACAGGACTCGGAGCGCAAACATCGGCTCTTTGCCCTGGGAAAGAAAACTCACCAGTCCAGGTTCCTGATGTCAGTTTGTAGGGCTCCCGTGGGACTGTCAGGGCAGCACAAGTATGAGGTGGGGGCAGCTCCTGTCTGGGACTTATCCTTCGATGTTCCGATTTTTTGCACTCAGCTGCCCGCTCAGGGCCACAGGACTCGGAGCGCAAACATCGGCTCTTTTCCCTGGGAAAGAAAACTCACCAGTCCAGGTTCCTGATGTCAGTTTGTAGGGCTCCCCTGGGACTCTCAGGGCAGCACAAGTATGAGGTGGGGGCAGCTCCTGTCTGGGACTTATCCTTCGATGTTCCGATTTTTTGCACTCAGCTGCCCGCTCAGGGCCACAGGACTCGGAGCGCAAACATCGGCTCTTTTCCCTGGGAAAGAAAACTCACCAGTCCAGGTTCCTGATGTCAGTTTGTAGGGCTCCCCTGGGACTCTCAGGGCAGCACAAGTATGAGGTGGGGGCAGCTCCTGTCTGGGACTTATCCTTCGATGTTCCGATTTTTTGCACTCAGCTGCCCGCTCAGGACCACAGGACTCGGAGCGCAAACATCGGCTCTTTTCCCTGGGAAAGAAAACTCACCAGTCCAGGTTCCTGATGTCAGTTTGTAGGGCTCCCCTGGGACTCTCAGGGTAGCACAAGTATGAGGTGGGGGCAGCTCCTGTCTGGGACTTATCCTTCGATGTTCCGATTTTTTGCAGTCAGCTGCCCGCTCAGGGCCACAGGACTCGGAGCGCAAACATCGGCTCTTTTCCCTGGGAAAGAAAACTCACCAGTCCAGGTTCCTGATGTCAGGTTGTAGGGCTCCCCTGGGACTCTCAGGGCAGCACAAGTATGAGGTGGGGGCAGCTCCTGTCTGGGACTTATCCTTCGATGTTCGGATTTTTTGCAGTCAGCTGCCTGCTCAGGGCCACAGGACTCGGAGCGCAAACATCGGCTCTTTCCCCTGGGAAAAAAAACTCACCAGCCCAGGTTCCTGATGTCAGTTTGTGGGGCTCCAGTGGGACTGTCAGTGCAGCACAAGTATGAGGTGGGGGCAGCTCCTGTCTGGGACTTATCCTTCGATGTTCGGATTTTTTGCAGTCAGCTGCCCGCTCAGGGCCACAGGACACGGAGTGCAAACATCGGCTCTTTTCCCTGGGAAAGAAAACTCACCAGTCCAGGTTCCTGATGTCAGTTTGTAGGGCTCTTTTTGGACTCTCAGGGCAGCACAAGTATGAGGTGGGGGAAGCTCCTGTCTGGGACTTATCCTTCGATGTTCCGATTTTTTGCAGTCAGCTGCCCGCTCAGGGCCACAGGACTCGGAGCGCAAACATCGGCTCTTTGCCCTGGGAAAGAAAACTCACCAGTCCAGGTTCCTGATGTCAGTTTGTAGGGCTCCCGTGGGACTGTCAGGGCAGCACAAGTATGAGGTGGGGGCAGCTCCTGTCTGGGACTTATCCTTCGATGTTCCGATTTTTTGCACTCAGCTGCCCGCTCAGGGCCACAGGACTCGGAGCGCAAACATCGGCTCTTTTCCCTGGGAAAGAAAACTCACCAGTCCAGGTTCCTGATGTCAGTTTGTAGGGCTCCCCTGGGACTCTCAGGGCAGCACAAGTATGAGGTGGGGGCAGCTCCTGTCTGGGACTTAGCCTTCGATGTTCGGATTTTTTGCAGTCAGCTGCCCGCTCAGGGCCACAGGACTCGGAGCGCAAACATCGGCTCTTTTCCCTGGGAAAGAAAACTCACCAGTCCAGGTTCCTGATGTCAGTTTGTAGGGCTCCCCTGGGACTCTCAGGGCAGCACAAGTATGAGGTGGGGGCAGCTCCTGTCTGGGACTTATCCTTCGATGTTCCGATTTTTTGCACTCAGCTGCCCGCTCAGGGCCACAGGACTCGGAGCGCAAACATCGGCTCTTTTCCCTGGGAAAGAAAACTCACCAGTCCAGGTTCCTGATGTCAGGTTGTAGGGCTCTTTTTGGACTCTCAGGGCAGCACAAGTATGAGGTGGGGGCAGCTCCTGTCTGGGACTTATCCTTCGATGTTCGGATTTTTTGCGGTCAGCTGCCGGCTCAGGGCCACAGGACTCGGAGCGCAAACATCGGCTCTTTTCCCTGGGAAAAAAAACTCACCAGTCCAGGTTCCTGATGTCAGTTTGTAGGGCTCCCCTGGGACTGTCAGGGTAGCACAAGTATGAGGTGGGGGCAGATCCTGTCTGGGACTTATCCTTCGATGTTCGGATTTTTTGCACTCAGCTGCCCGCTCAGGGCCACAGGACTCGGAGCGCAAACATCGGCTCTTTTCCCTTGGAAAGAAAACTCACCAGTCCAGGTTCCTGATGTCAGTTTGTAGAGCTCTTTTTGGACTCTCAGTGCAGCACAAGTATGAGGTGGGGGCAGCTCCTGTCTGGGACTTATCCTTCGATGTTCGGATTTTTTGCGGTCAGCTGCCAGCTCAGGGCAACAGGACTCGGAGCGCAAACATCGGCTCTTTTCCCTGGGAAAAAAAACTCACCAGTCCAGGTTCCTGATGTCAGTTTGTAGGGCTCCCCTGGGACTGTCAGGGTAGCACAAGTATGAGGTGGGGGCAGATCCTGTCTGGGACTCATCCGTCGATGTTCGGATTTTTTGCGGTCAGCTGCCGGCTCAGGGCCACAGGACTCGGAGCGCAAACATCGGCTCTTTACCCTGGGAAAGAAAACTCACCAGTCCAGGTTCCTGATGTCAGTTTGTAGGGCTCCCCTGGGACTCTCAGGGCAGCACAAGTATGAGGTGGGGGCAGCTCCTGTCTGGGACTTATCCTTCGATGTTCGGATTTTTTGCACTCAGCTGCCCGCTCAGGGCCACAGGACTCGGAGCGCAAACATCGGCTCTTTTCCCTGGGAAAGAAAACTCACCAATCCAGGTTCCTGATGTCAGTTTGTAGGGCTCCCCTGGGACTCTCAGGAAAGCACAAGTATGAGGTGGAAGCAGCTCCTGTCTGGGACTTATCCTTCGATGTTCCGATTTTTTGCACTCAGCTGCCCGCTCAGGGCCACAGGACTCGGAGCGCAAACATCGGCTCTTTTCCCTGGGAAAGAAAACTCACCAGTCCAGGTTCCTGATGTCAGTTTGTAGGGCTCCCCTGGGACTCTCAGGACAGCACAAGTATGAGGTGGAAGCAGATCCTGTCTGGGACTTATCCTTCGATGTTCCGATTTTTTGCACTCAGCTGCCCGCTCAGGGCCACAGGACTCGGAGCGCAAACATCGGCTCTTTTCCCTGGGAAAGAAAACTCACCAGTCCAGGTTCCTGATGTCAGGTTGTAGGGCTCTTTTTGGACTCTCAGGGCAGCACAAGTATGAGGTGGGGGCAGCTCCTGTCTGGGACTTATCCTTCGATGTTCTATTTTTTGCACTCAGCTGCCCGCTCAGGGCCACAGGACTTGGAGCGCAAACATCGGCTCTTTTCCCTGGGAAAGAAAACTCACCAGTCCAGGTTCCTGATGTCAGTTTGTAGGGCTCCCCTGGGACTCTCAGGACAGCACAAGTATGAGGTGGAAGCAGCTCCTGTCTGGGACTTATCCTTCGATGTTCCGATTTTTTGCACTCAGCTGCCCGCTCAGGGCCACAGGACTCGGAGCGCAAACATCGGCTCTTTTCCCTGGGAAAGAAAACTCACCAGTCCAGGTTCCTGATGTCAGTTTGTAGGGCTCCCCTGGGACTCTCAGGGCAGCACAAGTATGAGGTGGGGGCAGCTCCTGTCTGGGACTTATCCTTCGATGTTCCGATTTTTTGCACTCAGCTGCCCGCTCAGGGCCACAGGACTCGGAGCGCAAACATCGGCTCTTTTCCCTGGGAAAGAAAACTCACCAGTCCAGGTTCCTGATGTCAGTTTGTAGGGCTCCCCTGGGACTCTCAGGGCAGCACAAGTATGAGGTGGGGGCAGCTCCTGTCTGGGACTTATCCTTCGATGTTCCGATTTTTTGCACTCAGCTGCCTGCTCAGGGCCACAGGACTCGGAGCGCAAACATCGGCTCTTTCCCCTGGGAAAAAAAACTCACCAGCCCAGGTTCCTGATGTCAGTTTGTGGGGCTCCAGTGGGACTGTCAGTGCAGCACAAGTATGAGGTGGGGGCAGCTCCTGTCTGGGACTTATCCTTCGATGTTCGGATTTTTTGCAGTCAGCTGCCCGCTCAGGGCCACAGGACACGGAGTGCAAACATCGGCTCTTTTCCCTGGGAAAGAAAACTCACCAGTCCAGGTTCCTGATGTCAGTTTGTAGGGCTCTTTTTGGACTCTCAGGGCAGCACAAGTATGAGGTGGGGGAAGCTCCTGTCTGGGACTTATCCTTCGATGTTCCGATTTTTTGCAGTCAGCTGCCCGCTCAGGGCCACAGGACTCGGAGCGCAAACATCGGCTCTTTGCCCTGGGAAAGAAAACTCACCAGTCCAGGTTCCTGATGTCAGTTTGTAGGGCTCCCGTGGGACTGTCAGGGCAGCACAAGTATGAGGTGGGGGCAGCTCCTGTCTGGGACTTATCCTTCGATGTTCCGATTTTTTGCACTCAGCTGCCCGCTCAGGGCCACAGGACTCGGAGCGCAAACATCGGCTCTTTTCCCTGGGAAAGAAAACTCACCAGTCCAGGTTCCTGATGTCAGTTTGTAGGGCTCCCCTGGGACTCTCAGGGCAGCACAAGTATGAGGTGGGGGCAGCTCCTGTCTGGGACTTAGCCTTCGATGTTCGGATTTTTTGCAGTCAGCTGCCCGCTCAGGGCCACAGGACTCGGAGCGCAAACATCGGCTCTTTTCCCTGGGAAAGAAAACTCACCAGTCCAGGTTCCTGATGTCAGTTTGTAGGGCTCCCCTGGGACTCTCAGGGCAGCACAAGTATGAGGTGGGGGCAGCTCCTGTCTGGGACTTATCCTTCGATGTTCCGATTTTTTGCACTCAGCTGCCCGCTCAGGGCCACAGGACTCGGAGCGCAAACATCGGCTCTTTTCCCTGGGAAAGAAAACTCACCAGTCCAGGTTCCTGATGTCAGGTTGTAGGGCTCTTTTTGGACTCTCAGGGCAGCACAAGTATGAGGTGGGGGCAGCTCCTGTCTGGGACTTATCCTTCGATGTTCGGATTTTTTGCGGTCAGCTGCCGGCTCAGGGCCACAGGACTCGGAGCGCAAACATCGGCTCTTTTCCCTGGGAAAAAAAACTCACCAGTCCAGGTTCCTGATGTCAGTTTGTAGGGCTCCCCTGGGACTGTCAGGGTAGCACAAGTATGAGGTGGGGGCAGATCCTGTCTGGGACTTATCCTTCGATGTTCGGATTTTTTGCACTCAGCTGCCCGCTCAGGGCCACAGGACTCGGAGCGCAAACATCGGCTCTTTTCCCTTGGAAAGAAAACTCACCAGTCCAGGTTCCTGATGTCAGTTTGTAGAGCTCTTTTTGGACTCTCAGTGCAGCACAAGTATGAGGTGGGGGCAGCTCCTGTCTGGGACTTATCCTTCGATGTTCGGATTTTTTGCGGTCAGCTGCCAGCTCAGGGCAACAGGACTCGGAGCGCAAACATCGGCTCTTTTCCCTGGGAAAAAAAACTCACCAGTCCAGGTTCCTGATGTCAGTTTGTAGGGCTCCCCTGGGACTGTCAGGGTAGCACAAGTATGAGGTGGGGGCAGATCCTGTCTGGGACTCATCCGTCGATGTTCGGATTTTTTGCGGTCAGCTGCCGGCTCAGGGCCACAGGACTCGGAGCGCAAACATCGGCTCTTTACCCTGGGAAAGAAAACTCACCAGTCCAGGTTCCTGATGTCAGTTTGTAGGGCTCCCCTGGGACTCTCAGGGCAGCACAAGTATGAGGTGGGGGCAGCTCCTGTCTGGGACTTATCCTTCGATGTTCGGATTTTTTGCACTCAGCTGCCCGCTCAGGGCCACAGGACTCGGAGCGCAAACATCGGCTCTTTTCCCTGGGAAAGAAAACTCACCAATCCAGGTTCCTGATGTCAGTTTGTAGGGCTCCCCTGGGACTCTCAGGAAAGCACAAGTATGAGGTGGAAGCAGCTCCTGTCTGGGACTTATCCTTCGATGTTCCGATTTTTTGCACTCAGCTGCCCGCTCAGGGCCACAGGACTCGGAGCGCAAACATCGGCTCTTTTCCCTGGGAAAGAAAACTCACCAGTCCAGGTTCCTGATGTCAGTTTGTAGGGCTCCCCTGGGACTCTCAGGACAGCACAAGTATGAGGTGGAAGCAGATCCTGTCTGGGACTTATCCTTCGATGTTCCGATTTTTTGCACTCAGCTGCCCGCTCAGGGCCACAGGACTCGGAGCGCAAACATCGGCTCTTTTCCCTGGGAAAGAAAACTCACCAGTCCAGGTTCCTGATGTCAGGTTGTAGGGCTCTTTTTGGACTCTCAGGGCAGCACAAGTATGAGGTGGGGGCAGCTCCTGTCTGGGACTTATCCTTCGATGTTCTATTTTTTGCACTCAGCTGCCCGCTCAGGGCCACAGGACTTGGAGCGCAAACATCGGCTCTTTTCCCTGGGAAAGAAAACTCACCAGTCCAGGTTCCTGATGTCAGTTTGTAGGGCTCCCCTGGGACTCTCAGGACAGCACAAGTATGAGGTGGAAGCAGCTCCTGTCTGGGACTTATCCTTCGATGTTCCGATTTTTTGCACTCAGCTGCCCGCTCAGGGCCACAGGACTCGGAGCGCAAACATCGGCTCTTTTCCCTGGGAAAGAAAACTCACCAGTCCAGGTTCCTGATGTCAGTTTGTAGGGCTCCCCTGGGACTCTCAGGGCAGCACAAGTATGAGGTGGGGGCAGCTCCTGTCTGGGACTTATCCTTCGATGTTCCGATTTTTTGCACTCAGCTGCCCGCTCAGGGCCACAGGACTCGGAGCGCAAACATCGGCTCTTTTCCCTGGGAAAGAAAACTCACCAGTCCAGGTTCCTGATGTCAGTTTGTAGGGCTCCCCTGGGACTCTCAGGGCAGCACAAGTATGAGGTGGGGGCAGCTCCTGTCTGGGACTTATCCTTCGATGTTCCGATTTTTTGCACTCAGCTGCCCGCTCAGGACCACAGGACTCGGAGCGCAAACATCGGCTCTTTTCCCTGGGAAAGAAAACTCACCAGTCCAGGTTCCTGATGTCAGTTTGTAGGGCTCCCCTGGGACTCTCAGGGCAGCACAAGTATGAGGTGGGGGCAGCTCCTGTCTGGGACTTATCCTTCGATGTTCGGATTTTTTGCAGTCAGCTGCCCGCTCAGGGCCACAGGACTCGGAGCGCAAACATCGGCTCTTTTCCCTGGGAAAGAAAACTCACCAGTCCAGGTTCCTGATGTCAGGTTGTAGGGCTCCCCTGGGACTCTCAGGGCAGCACAAGTATGAGGTGGGGGCAGCTCCTGTCTGGGACTTATCCTTCGATGTTCGGATTTTTTGCAGTCAGCTGCCTGCTCAGGGCCACAGGACTCGGAGCGCAAACATCGGCTCTTTCCCCTGGGAAAAAAAACTCACCAGCCCAGGTTCCTGATGTCAGTTTGTGGGGCTCCAGTGGGACTGTCAGTGCAGCACAAGTATGAGGTGGGGGCAGCTCCTGTCTGGGACTTATCCTTCGATGTTCGGATTTTTTGCAGTCAGCTGCCCGCTCAGGGCCACAGGACACGGAGTGCAAACATCGGCTCTTTTCCCTGGGAAAGAAAACTCACCAGTCCAGGTTCCTGATGTCAGTTTGTAGGGCTCTTTTTGGACTCTCAGGGCAGCACAAGTATGAGGTGGGGGAAGCTCCTGTCTGGGACTTATCCTTCGATGTTCCGATTTTTTGCAGTCAGCTGCCCGCTCAGGGCCACAGGACTCGGAGCGCAAACATCGGCTCTTTGCCCTGGGAAAGAAAACTCACCAGTCCAGGTTCCTGATGTCAGTTTGTAGGGCTCCCGTGGGACTGTCAGGGCAGCACAAGTATGAGGTGGGGGCAGCTCCTGTCTGGGACTTATCCTTCGATGTTCCGATTTTTTGCACTCAGCTGCCCGCTCAGGGCCACAGGACTCGGAGCGCAAACATCGGCTCTTTTCCCTGGGAAAGAAAACTCACCAGTCCAGGTTCCTGATGTCAGTTTGTAGGGCTCCCCTGGGACTCTCAGGGCAGCACAAGTATGAGGTGGGGGCAGCTCCTGTCTGGGACTTATCCTTCGATGTTCCGATTTTTTGCACTCAGCTGCCCGCTCAGGGCCACAGGACTCGGAGCGCAAACATCGGCTCTTTTCCCTGGGAAAGAAAACTCACCAGTCCAGGTTCCTGATGTCAGTTTGTAGGGCTCCCCTGGGACTCTCAGGGCAGCACAAGTATGAGGTGGGGGCAGCTCCTGTCTGGGACTTATCCTTCGATGTTCCGATTTTTTGCACTCAGCTGCCCGCTCAGGACCACAGGACTCGGAGCGCAAACATCGGCTCTTTTCCCTGGGAAAGAAAACTCACCAGTCCAGGTTCCTGATGTCAGTTTGTAGGGCTCCCCTGGGACTCTCAGGGTAGCACAAGTATGAGGTGGGGGCAGCTCCTGTCTGGGACTTATCCTTCGATGTTCCGATTTTTTGCAGTCAGCTGCCCGCTCAGGGCCACAGGACTCGGAGCGCAAACATCGGCTCTTTTCCCTGGGAAAGAAAACTCACCAGTCCAGGTTCCTGATGTCAGGTTGTAGGGCTCCCCTGGGACTCTCAGGGCAGCACAAGTATGAGGTGGGGGCAGCTCCTGTCTGGGACTTATCCTTCGATGTTCGGATTTTTTGCAGTCAGCTGCCTGCTCAGGGCCACAGGACTCGGAGCGCAAACATCGGCTCTTTCCCCTGGGAAAAAAAACTCACCAGCCCAGGTTCCTGATGTCAGTTTGTGGGGCTCCAGTGGGACTGTCAGTGCAGCACAAGTATGAGGTGGGGGCAGCTCCTGTCTGGGACTTATCCTTCGATGTTCGGATTTTTTGCAGTCAGCTGCCCGCTCAGGGCCACAGGACACGGAGTGCAAACATCGGCTCTTTTCCCTGGGAAAGAAAACTCACCAGTCCAGGTTCCTGATGTCAGTTTGTAGGGCTCTTTTTGGACTCTCAGGGCAGCACAAGTATGAGGTGGGGGAAGCTCCTGTCTGGGACTTATCCTTCGATGTTCCGATTTTTTGCAGTCAGCTGCCCGCTCAGGGCCACAGGACTCGGAGCGCAAACATCGGCTCTTTGCCCTGGGAAAGAAAACTCACCAGTCCAGGTTCCTGATGTCAGTTTGTAGGGCTCCCGTGGGACTGTCAGGGCAGCACAAGTATGAGGTGGGGGCAGCTCCTGTCTGGGACTTATCCTTCGATGTTCCGATTTTTTGCACTCAGCTGCCCGCTCAGGGCCACAGGACTCGGAGCGCAAACATCGGCTCTTTTCCCTGGGAAAGAAAACTCACCAGTCCAGGTTCCTGATGTCAGTTTGTAGGGCTCCCCTGGGACTCTCAGGGCAGCACAAGTATGAGGTGGGGGCAGCTCCTGTCTGGGACTTAGCCTTCGATGTTCGGATTTTTTGCAGTCAGCTGCCCGCTCAGGGCCACAGGACTCGGAGCGCAAACATCGGCTCTTTTCCCTGGGAAAGAAAACTCACCAGTCCAGGTTCCTGATGTCAGTTTGTAGGGCTCCCCTGGGACTCTCAGGGCAGCACAAGTATGAGGTGGGGGCAGCTCCTGTCTGGGACTTATCCTTCGATGTTCCGATTTTTTGCACTCAGCTGCCCGCTCAGGGCCACAGGACTCGGAGCGCAAACATCGGCTCTTTTCCCTGGGAAAGAAAACTCACCAGTCCAGGTTCCTGATGTCAGGTTGTAGGGCTCTTTTTGGACTCTCAGGGCAGCACAAGTATGAGGTGGGGGCAGCTCCTGTCTGGGACTTATCCTTCGATGTTCGGATTTTTTGCGGTCAGCTGCCGGCTCAGGGCCACAGGACTCGGAGCGCAAACATCGGCTCTTTTCCCTGGGAAAAAAAACTCACCAGTCCAGGTTCCTGATGTCAGTTTGTAGGGCTCCCCTGGGACTGTCAGGGTAGCACAAGTATGAGGTGGGGGCAGATCCTGTCTGGGACTTATCCTTCGATGTTCGGATTTTTTGCACTCAGCTGCCCGCTCAGGGCCACAGGACTCGGAGCGCAAACATCGGCTCTTTTCCCTTGGAAAGAAAACTCACCAGTCCAGGTTCCTGATGTCAGTTTGTAGAGCTCTTTTTGGACTCTCAGTGCAGCACAAGTATGAGGTGGGGGCAGCTCCTGTCTGGGACTTATCCTTCGATGTTCGGATTTTTTGCGGTCAGCTGCCAGCTCAGGGCAACAGGACTCGGAGCGCAAACATCGGCTCTTTTCCCTGGGAAAAAAAACTCACCAGTCCAGGTTCCTGATGTCAGTTTGTAGGGCTCCCCTGGGACTGTCAGGGTAGCACAAGTATGAGGTGGGGGCAGATCCTGTCTGGGACTCATCCGTCGATGTTCGGATTTTTTGCGGTCAGCTGCCGGCTCAGGGCCACAGGACTCGGAGCGCAAACATCGGCTCTTTACCCTGGGAAAGAAAACTCACCAGTCCAGGTTCCTGATGTCAGTTTGTAGGGCTCCCCTGGGACTCTCAGGGCAGCACAAGTATGAGGTGGGGGCAGCTCCTGTCTGGGACTTATCCTTCGATGTTCGGATTTTTTGCACTCAGCTGCCCGCTCAGGGCCACAGGACTCGGAGCGCAAACATCGGCTCTTTTCCCTGGGAAAGAAAACTCACCAATCCAGGTTCCTGATGTCAGTTTGTAGGGCTCCCCTGGGACTCTCAGGAAAGCACAAGTATGAGGTGGAAGCAGCTCCTGTCTGGGACTTATCCTTCGATGTTCCGATTTTTTGCACTCAGCTGCCCGCTCAGGGCCACAGGACTCGGAGCGCAAACATCGGCTCTTTTCCCTGGGAAAGAAAACTCACCAGTCCAGGTTCCTGATGTCAGTTTGTAGGGCTCCCCTGGGACTCTCAGGACAGCACAAGTATGAGGTGGAAGCAGATCCTGTCTGGGACTTATCCTTCGATGTTCCGATTTTTTGCACTCAGCTGCCCGCTCAGGGCCACAGGACTCGGAGCGCAAACATCGGCTCTTTTCCCTGGGAAAGAAAACTCACCAGTCCAGGTTCCTGATGTCAGGTTGTAGGGCTCTTTTTGGACTCTCAGGGCAGCACAAGTATGAGGTGGGGGCAGCTCCTGTCTGGGACTTATCCTTCGATGTTCTATTTTTTGCACTCAGCTGCCCGCTCAGGGCCACAGGACTTGGAGCGCAAACATCGGCTCTTTTCCCTGGGAAAGAAAACTCACCAGTCCAGGTTCCTGATGTCAGTTTGTAGGGCTCCCCTGGGACTCTCAGGACAGCACAAGTATGAGGTGGAAGCAGCTCCTGTCTGGGACTTATCCTTCGATGTTCCGATTTTTTGCACTCAGCTGCCCGCTCAGGGCCACAGGACTCGGAGCGCAAACATCGGCTCTTTTCCCTGGGAAAGAAAACTCACCAGTCCAGGTTCCTGATGTCAGTTTGTAGGGCTCCCCTGGGACTCTCAGGGCAGCACAAGTATGAGGTGGGGGCAGCTCCTGTCTGGGACTTATCCTTCGATGTTCCGATTTTTTGCACTCAGCTGCCCGCTCAGGGCCACAGGACTCGGAGCGCAAACATCGGCTCTTTTCCCTGGGAAAGAAAACTCACCAGTCCAGGTTCCTGATGTCAGTTTGTAGGGCTCCCCTGGGACTCTCAGGGCAGCACAAGTATGAGGTGGGGGCAGCTCCTGTCTGGGACTTATCCTTCGATGTTCCGATTTTTTGCACTCAGCTGCCCGCTCAGGACCACAGGACTCGGAGCGCAAACATCGGCTCTTTTCCCTGGGAAAGAAAACTCACCAGTCCAGGTTCCTGATGTCAGTTTGTAGGGCTCCCCTGGGACTCTCAGGGCAGCACAAGTATGAGGTGGGGGCAGCTCCTGTCTGGGACTTATCCTTCGATGTTCGGATTTTTTGCACTCAGCTGCCCGCTCAGGGCCACAGGACTCGGAGCGCAAACATCGGCTCTTTTCCCTGGGAAAGAAAACTCACCAGTCCAGGTTCCTGATGTCAGGTTGTAGGGCTCCCCTGGGACTCTCAGGGCAGCACAAGTATGAGGTGGGGGCAGCTCCTGTCTGGGACTTATCCTTCGATGTTCGGATTTTTTGCAGTCAGCTGCCTGCTCAGGGCCACAGGACTCGGAGCGCAAACATCGGCTCTTTCCCCTGGGAAAAAAAACTCACCAGCCCAGGTTCCTGATGTCAGTTTGTGGGGCTCCAGTGGGACTGTCAGTGCAGCACAAGTATGAGGTGGGGGCAGCTCCTGTCTGGGACTTATCCTTCGATGTTCGGATTTTTTGCAGTCAGCTGCCCGCTCAGGGCCACAGGACACGGAGTGCAAACATCGGCTCTTTTCCCTGGGAAAGAAAACTCACCAGTCCAGGTTCCTGATGTCAGTTTGTAGGGCTCTTTTTGGACTCTCAGGGCAGCACAAGTATGAGGTGGGGGAAGCTCCTGTCTGGGACTTATCCTTCGATGTTCCGATTTTTTGCAGTCAGCTGCCCGCTCAGGGCCACAGGACTCGGAGCGCAAACATCGGCTCTTTGCCCTGGGAAAGAAAACTCACCAGTCCAGGTTCCTGATGTCAGTTTGTAGGGCTCCCGTGGGACTGTCAGGGCAGCACAAGTATGAGGTGGGGGCAGCTCCTGTCTGGGACTTATCCTTCGATGTTCCGATTTTTTGCACTCAGCTGCCCGCTCAGGGCCACAGGACTCGGAGCGCAAACATCGGCTCTTTTCCCTGGGAAAGAAAACTCACCAGTCCAGGTTCCTGATGTCAGTTTGTAGGGCTCCCCTGGGACTCTCAGGGCAGCACAAGTATGAGGTGGGGGCAGCTCCTGTCTGGGACTTATCCTTCGATGTTCCGATTTTTTGCACTCAGCTGCCCGCTCAGGGCCACAGGACTCGGAGCGCAAACATCGGCTCTTTTCCCTGGGAAAGAAAACTCACCAGTCCAGGTTCCTGATGTCAGTTTGTAGGGCTCCCCTGGGACTCTCAGGGCAGCACAAGTATGAGGTGGGGGCAGCTCCTGTCTGGGACTTATCCTTCGATGTTCCGATTTTTTGCACTCAGCTGCCCGCTCAGGACCACAGGACTCGGAGCGCAAACATCGGCTCTTTTCCCTGGGAAAGAAAACTCACCAGTCCAGGTTCCTGATGTCAGTTTGTAGGGCTCCCCTGGGACTCTCAGGGTAGCACAAGTATGAGGTGGGGGCAGCTCCTGTCTGGGACTTATCCTTCGATGTTCCGATTTTTTGCAGTCAGCTGCCCGCTCAGGGCCACAGGACTCGGAGCGCAAACATCGGCTCTTTTCCCTGGGAAAGAAAACTCACCAGTCCAGGTTCCTGATGTCAGGTTGTAGGGCTCCCCTGGGACTCTCAGGGCAGCACAAGTATGAGGTGGGGGCAGCTCCTGTCTGGGACTTATCCTTCGATGTTCGGATTTTTTGCAGTCAGCTGCCTGCTCAGGGCCACAGGACTCGGAGCGCAAACATCGGCTCTTTCCCCTGGGAAAAAAAACTCACCAGCCCAGGTTCCTGATGTCAGTTTGTGGGGCTCCAGTGGGACTGTCAGTGCAGCACAAGTATGAGGTGGGGGCAGCTCCTGTCTGGGACTTATCCTTCGATGTTCGGATTTTTTGCAGTCAGCTGCCCGCTCAGGGCCACAGGACACGGAGTGCAAACATCGGCTCTTTTCCCTGGGAAAGAAAACTCACCAGTCCAGGTTCCTGATGTCAGTTTGTAGGGCTCTTTTTGGACTCTCAGGGCAGCACAAGTATGAGGTGGGGGAAGCTCCTGTCTGGGACTTATCCTTCGATGTTCCGATTTTTTGCAGTCAGCTGCCCGCTCAGGGCCACAGGACTCGGAGCGCAAACATCGGCTCTTTGCCCTGGGAAAGAAAACTCACCAGTCCAGGTTCCTGATGTCAGTTTGTAGGGCTCCCGTGGGACTGTCAGGGCAGCACAAGTATGAGGTGGGGGCAGCTCCTGTCTGGGACTTATCCTTCGATGTTCCGATTTTTTGCACTCAGCTGCCCGCTCAGGGCCACAGGACTCGGAGCGCAAACATCGGCTCTTTTCCCTGGGAAAGAAAACTCACCAGTCCAGGTTCCTGATGTCAGTTTGTAGGGCTCCCCTGGGACTCTCAGGGCAGCACAAGTATGAGGTGGGGGCAGCTCCTGTCTGGGACTTAGCCTTCGATGTTCGGATTTTTTGCAGTCAGCTGCCCGCTCAGGGCCACAGGACTCGGAGCGCAAACATCGGCTCTTTTCCCTGGGAAAGAAAACTCACCAGTCCAGGTTCCTGATGTCAGTTTGTAGGGCTCCCCTGGGACTCTCAGGGCAGCACAAGTATGAGGTGGGGGCAGCTCCTGTCTGGGACTTATCCTTCGATGTTCCGATTTTTTGCACTCAGCTGCCCGCTCAGGACCACAGGACTCGGAGCGCAAACATCGGCTCTTTTCCCTGGGAAAGAAAACTCACCAGTCCAGGTTCCTGATGTCAGTTTGTAGGGCTCCCCTGGGACTCTCAGGGTAGCACAAGTATGAGGTGGGGGCAGCTCCTGTCTGGGACTTATCCTTCGATGTTCCGATTTTTTGCAGTCAGCTGCCCGCTCAGGGCCACAGGACTCGGAGCGCAAACATCGGCTCTTTTCCCTGGGAAAGAAAACTCACCAGTCCAGGTTCCTGATGTCAGGTTGTAGGGCTCCCCTGGGACTCTCAGGGCAGCACAAGTATGAGGTGGGGGCAGCTCCTGTCTGGGACTTATCCTTCGATGTTCGGATTTTTTGCAGTCAGCTGCCTGCTCAGGGCCACAGGACTCGGAGCGCAAACATCGGCTCTTTCCCCTGGGAAAAAAAACTCACCAGCCCAGGTTCCTGATGTCAGTTTGTGGGGCTCCAGTGGGACTGTCAGTGCAGCACAAGTATGAGGTGGGGGCAGCTCCTGTCTGGGACTTATCCTTCGATGTTCGGATTTTTTGCAGTCAGCTGCCCGCTCAGGGCCACAGGACACGGAGTGCAAACATCGGCTCTTTTCCCTGGGAAAGAAAACTCACCAGTCCAGGTTCCTGATGTCAGTTTGTAGGGCTCTTTTTGGACTCTCAGGGCAGCACAAGTATGAGGTGGGGGAAGCTCCTGTCTGGGACTTATCCTTCGATGTTCCGATTTTTTGCAGTCAGCTGCCCGCTCAGGGCCACAGGACTCGGAGCGCAAACATCGGCTCTTTGCCCTGGGAAAGAAAACTCACCAGTCCAGGTTCCTGATGTCAGTTTGTAGGGCTCCCGTGGGACTGTCAGGGCAGCACAAGTATGAGGTGGGGGCAGCTCCTGTCTGGGACTTATCCTTCGATGTTCCGATTTTTTGCACTCAGCTGCCCGCTCAGGGCCACAGGACTCGGAGCGCAAACATCGGCTCTTTTCCCTGGGAAAGAAAACTCACCAGTCCAGGTTCCTGATGTCAGTTTGTAGGGCTCCCCTGGGACTCTCAGGGCAGCACAAGTATGAGGTGGGGGCAGCTCCTGTCTGGGACTTAGCCTTCGATGTTCGGATTTTTTGCAGTCAGCTGCCCGCTCAGGGCCACAGGACTCGGAGCGCAAACATCGGCTCTTTTCCCTGGGAAAGAAAACTCACCAGTCCAGGTTCCTGATGTCAGTTTGTAGGGCTCCCCTGGGACTCTCAGGGCAGCACAAGTATGAGGTGGGGGCAGCTCCTGTCTGGGACTTATCCTTCGATGTTCCGATTTTTTGCACTCAGCTGCCCGCTCAGGGCCACAGGACTCGGAGCGCAAACATCGGCTCTTTTCCCTGGGAAAGAAAACTCACCAGTCCAGGTTCCTGATGTCAGTTTGTAGGGCTCCCCTGGGACTCTCAGGGCAGCACAAGTATGAGGTGGGGGCAGCTCCTGTCTGGGACTTATCCTTCGATGTTCCGATTTTTTGCACTCAGCTGCCCGCTCAGGGCCACAGGACTCGGAGCGCAAACATCGGCTCTTTTCCCTGGGAAAGAAAATTCACCAGTCCAGGTTCCTGATGTCAGGTTGTAGGGCTCTTTTTGGACTCTCAAGGCAGCACAAGTATGAGGTAAGGGCAGCTCCTGTCTGGGACTTATCCTTCGATGTTCCGATTTTTTGCACTCAGCTGCCCGCTCAGGGCCACAGGACTCGGAGCGCAAACATCGGCTCTTTTCCCTGGGAAAGAAAACTCACCAGTCCAGGTTCCTGATGTCAGGTTGTAGGGCTCCCCTGGGACTCTCAGGGCAGCACAAGTATGAGGTGGGGGCAGCTCCTGTCTGGGACTTATCCTTCGATGTTCCGATTTTTTGCACTCAGCTGCCCGCTCAGGGCCACAGGACTCGGAGCGCAAACATCGGCTCTTTACCCTGGGAAAGAAAACTCACCAGTCCAGGTTCCTGATGTCAGTTTGTAGGGCTCCCCTGGGACTCTCAGGGCAGCACAAGTATGAGGTGGGGGCAGCTCCTGTCTGGGACTTATCCTTCGATGTTCCGATTTTTTGCAGTCAGCTGCCCGCTCAGGGCCACAGGACTCGGAGCGCAAACATCGGCTCTTTTCCCTGGGAAAGAAAACTCACCAATCCAGGTTCCTGATGTCAGTTTGTAGGGCTCCCCTGGGACTCTCAGGAAAGCACAAGTATGAGGTGGAAGCAGCTCCTGTCTGGGACTTATCCTTCGATGTTCCGATTTTTTGCACTCAGCTGCCCGCTCAGGGCCACAGGACTCGGAGCGCAAACATCGGCTCTTTTCCCTGGGAAAGAAAACTCACCAGTCCAGGTTCCTGATGTCAGTTTGTAGGGCTCCCCTGGGACTCTCAGGGCAGCACAAGTATGAGGTGGGGGCAGCTCCTGTCTGGGACTTATCCTTCGATGTTCCGATTTTTTGCACTCAGCTGCCCGCTCAGGGCCACAGGACTTGGAGCGCAAACATCGGCTCTTTTCCCTGGGAAAGAAAACTCACCAGTCCAGGTTCCTGATGTCAGTTTGTAGGGCTCCCCTGGGACTCTCAGGACAGCACAAGTATGAGGTGGAAGCAGCTCCTGTCTGGGACTTATCCTTCGATGTTCCGATTTTTTGCACTCAGCTGCCCGCTCAGGGCCACAGGACTCGGAGCGCAAACATCGGCTCTTTTCCCTGGGAAAGAAAACTCACCAGTCCAGGTTCCTGATGTCAGTTTGTAGGGCTCCCCTGGGACTCTCAGGGCAGCACAAGTATGAGGTGGGGGCAGCTCCTGTCTGGGACTTATCCTTCGATGTTCCGATTTTTTGCACTCAGCTGCCCGCACAGGGCCACAGGACTCGGAGCGCAAACATCGGCTCTTTTCCCTGGGAAAGAAAACTCACCAGTCCAGGTTCCTGATGTCAGTTTGTAGGGCTCTTTTTGGACTCTCAGGGCAGCACAAGTATGAGGTGGGGGCAGCTCCTGTCTGGGACTTATCCTTCGATGTTCCGATTTTTTGCAGTCAGCTGCCCGCTCAGGACCACAGGACTCGGAGCGCAAACATCGGCTCTTTTCCCTGGGAAAGAAAACTCACCAGTCCAGGTTCCTGATGTCAGTTTGTAGGGCTCCAGTGGGACTGTCAGTGCAGCACAAGTATGAGGTGGGGGCAGCTCCTGTCTGGGACTTATCCTTCGATGTTCGGATTTTTTGCAGTCAGCTGCCCGCTCAGGGCCACAGGACACGGAGTGCAAACATCGGCTCTTTTCCCTGGGAAAGAAAACTCACCAGTCCAGGTTCCTGATGTCAGTTTGTAGGGCTCTTTTTGGACTCTCAGGGCAGCACAAGTATGAGGTGGGGGAAGCTCCTGTCTGGGACTTATCCTTCGATGTTCCGATTTTTTGCAGTCAGCTGCCCGCTCAGGGCCACAGGACTCGGAGCGCAAACATCGGCTCTTTGCCCTGGGAAAGAAAACTCACCAGTCCAGGTTCCTGATGTCAGTTTGTAGGGCTCCCGTGGGACTGTCAGGGCAGCACAAGTATGAGGTGGGGGCAGCTCCTGTCTGGGACTTATCCTTCGATGTTCCGATTTTTTGCACTCAGCTGCCCGCTCAGGGCCACAGGACTCGGAGCGCAAACATCGGCTCTTTTCCCTGGGAAAGAAAACTCACCAGTCCAGGTTCCTGATGTCAGTTTGTAGGGCTCCCCTGGGACTCTCAGGGCAGCACAAGTATGAGGTGGGGGCAGCTCCTGTCTGGGACTTAGCCTTCGATGTTCGGATTTTTTGCAGTCAGCTGCCCGCTCAGGGCCACAGGACTCGGAGCGCAAACATCGGCTCTTTTCCCTGGGAAAGAAAACTCACCAGTCCAGGTTCCTGATGTCAGTTTGTAGGGCTCCCCTGGGACTCTCAGGGCAGCACAAGTATGAGGTGGGGGCAGCTCCTGTCTGGGACTTATCCTTCGATGTTCCGATTTTTTGCACTCAGCTGCCCGCTCAGGGCCACAGGACTCGGAGCGCAAACATCGGCTCTTTTCCCTGGGAAAGAAAACTCACCAGTCCAGGTTCCTGATGTCAGTTTGTAGGGCTCCCCTGGGACTCTCAGGGCAGCACAAGTATGAGGTGGGGGCAGCTCCTGTCTGGGACTTATCCTTCGATGTTCCGATTTTTTGCACTCAGCTGCCCGCTCAGGGCCACAGGACTCGGAGCGCAAACATCGGCTCTTTTCCCTGGGAAAGAAAACTCACCAGTCCAGGTTCCTGATGTCAGGTTGTAGGGCTCTTTTTGGACTCTCAGGGCAGCACAAGTATGAGGTGGGGGCAGCTCCTGTCTGGGACTTATCCTTCGATGTTCCGATTTTTTGCAGTCAGCTGCCCGCTCAGGGCCACAGGACTCGGAGCGCAAACATCGGCTCTTTTCCCTGGGAAAGAAAACTCACCAGTCCAGGTTCCTGATGTCAGTTTGTAGGGCTCCCCTGGGACTCTCAGGGCAGCACAAGTATGAGGTGGGGGCAGCTCCTGTCTGGGATTTATCCTTCGATGTTCGGATTTTTTGCACTCAGCTGCCCGCTCAGGGCCACAGGACTCGGAGCGCAAACATCGGCTCTTTTCCCTGGGAAAGAAAACTCACCAGTCCAGGTTCCTGATGTCAGTTTGTAGGGCTCCCCTGGGACTCTCAGGGCAGCACAAGTATGAGGTGGGGGCAGCTCCTGTCTGGGACTTATCCTTCGATGTTCCGATTTTTTGCACTCAGCTGCCCGCTCAGGGCCACAGGACTCGGAGCGCAAACATCGGCTCTTTTCCCTGGGAAAGAAAACTCACCAGTCCAGGTTCCTGATGTCAGGTTGTAGGGCTCTTTTTGGACTCTCAGGGCAGCACAAGTATGAGGTGGGGGCAGCTCCTGTCTGGGACTTATCCTTCGATGTTCCGATTTTTTGCAGTCAGCTGCCCGCTCAGGGCCACAGGACTCGGAGCGCAAACATCGGCTCTTTTCCCTGGGAAAGAAAACTCACCAGTCCAGGTTCCTGATGTCAGTTTGTAGGGCTCCCCTGGGACTCTCAGGGTAGCACAAGTATGAGGTGGGGGCAGCTCCTGTCTGGGATTTATCCTTCGATGTTCGGATTTTTTGCACTCAGCTGCCCGCTCAGGGCCACAGGACTCGGAGCGCAAACATCGGCTCTTTTCCCTGGGAAAGAAAACTCACCAGTCCAGGTTCCTGATGTCAGTTTGTAGGGCTCTTTTTGGACTCCCAGGGCAGCACAAGTATGAGGTGGGGGAAGCTCCTGTCTGGGACTTATCCTTCGATGTTCCGATTTTTTGCACTCAGCTGCCCGCTCAGGGCCACAGGACTCGGAGCGCAAACATCGACTCTTTTCCCTGGGAAAGAAAACTCACCAGTCCAGGTTCCTGATGTCAGTTTGTAGGGCTCCCCTGGGACTCTCAGGACAGCACAAGTATGAGGTGGAAGCAGCTCCTGTCTGGGACTTATCCTTCGATGTTCCGATTTTTTGCACTCAGCTGCCCGCTCAGGGCCACAAGATTCGGAGCGCAAACATCGGCTCTTTTCCCTGGGAAAGAAAACTCACCAGTCCAGGTTCCTGATGTCAGTTTGTAGGGCTCCCCTGGGACTCTCAGGGCAGCACAAGTATGAGGTGGGGGCAGCTCCTGTCTGGGACTTATCCTTCGATGTTCGGATTTTTTGCACTCAGCTGCCCGCTCAGGGCCACAGGACTCGGAGCGCAAACATCGGCTCTTTTCCCTGGGAAAGAAAACTCACCAGTCCAGGTTCCTGATGTCAGTTTGTAGGGCTCCCCTGGGACTCTCAGGGCAGCACAAGTATGAGGTGGGGGCAGCTCCTGTCTGGGACTTATCCTTCGATGTTCCGATTTTTTGCACTCAGCTGCCCGCTCAGGACCACAGGACTCGGAGCGCAAACATCGGCTCTTTTCCCTGGGAAAGAAAACTCACCAGTCCAGGTTCCTGATGTCAGTTTGTAGGGCTCCCCTGGGACTCTCAGGGCAGCACAAGTATGAGGTGGGGGCAGCTCCTGTCTGGGACTTATCCTTCGATGTTCCGATTTTTTGCAGTCAGCTGCCCGCTCAGGGCCACGGGACTCGGAGCGCAAACATCGGCTCTTTTCCCTGGGAAAGAAAACTCACCAGTCCAGGTTCCTGATGTCAGGTTGTAGGGCTCCCCTGGGACTCTCAGGGCAGCACAAGTATGAGGTGGGGGCAGCTCCTGTCTGGGACTTATCCTTCGATGTTCGGATTTTTTGCAGTCAGCTGCCTGCTCAGGGCCACAGGACTCGGAGCGCAAACATCGGCTCTTTCCCCTTGGAAAAAAAACTCACCAGTCAAGGTTCCTGATGTCAGTTTGTAGGGCTCCAGTGGGACTGTCAGTGCAGCACAAGTATGAGGTGGGGGCAGCTCCTGTCTGGGACTTATCCTTCGATGTTCGGATTTTTTGCAGTCAGCTGCCCGCTCAGGGCCACAGGACACGGAGTGCAAACATCGGCTCTTTTCCCTGGGAAAGAAAACTCACCAGTCCAGGTTCCTGATGTCAGTTTGTAGGGCTCTTTTTGGACTCTCAGGGCAGCACAAGTATGAGGTGGGGGAAGCTCCTGTCTGGGACTTATCCTTCGATGTTCCGATTTTTTGCACTCAGCTGCCCGCTCAGGGCCACAGGACTCGGAGCGCAAACATCGGCTCTTTGCCCAGGGAAAGAAAACTCACCAGTCCAGGTTCCTGATGTCAGTTTGTAGGGCTCCCGTGGGACTGTCAGGGCAGAACAAGTATGAGGTGGGGGCAGCTCCTGTCTGGGACTTATCCTTCGATGTTCCGATTTTTTGCACTCAGCTGCCCGCTCAGGGCCACAGGACTCGGAGCGCAAACATCGGCTCTTTTCCCTGGGAAAGAAAACTCACCAGTCCAGGTTCCTGATGTCAGTTTGTAGGGCTCTTTTTGGACTCTCAGGGCAGCACAAGTATGAGGTGGGGGCAGCTCCTGTCTGGGATTTATCCTTCGATGTTCCGATTTTTTGCAGTCAGCTGCCCGCTCAGGGCCACAGGACTCGGAGCGCAAACATCGGCTCTTTTCCCTGGGAAAGAAAACTCACCAGTCCAGGTTCCTGATGTCAGGTTGTAGGGCTCCCCTGGGACTCTCAGGGCAGCACAAGTATGAGGTGGGGGCAGCTCCTGTCTGGGACTTATCCTTCGATGTTCCGATTTTTTGCACTCAGCTGCCCGCTCAGGGCCACAGGACTCGGAGCGCAAACATCAGCTCTTTTCCCTGGGAAAGAAAACTCACCAGTCCAGGTTCCTGATGTCAGGTTGTAGGGCTCTTTTTGGACTCTCAGGGCAGCACAAGTATGAGGTGGGGGAAGCTCCTGTCTGGGACTTATCCTTCGATGTTCCGATTTTTTGCACTCAGCTGCCCGCTCAGGGCCACAGGACTTGGAGCGCAAACATCGGCTCTTTTCCCTGGGAAAGAAAACTCACCAGTCCAGGTTCCTGATGTCAGTTTGTAGGGCTCCCCTGGGACTCTCAGGACAGCACAAGTATGAGGTGGAAGCAGCTCCTGTCTGGGACTTATCCTTCGATGTTCCGATTTTTTGCACTCAGCTGCCCGCTCAGGGCCACAGGACTCGGAGCGCAAACATCGGCTCTTTTCCCTGGGAAAGAAAACTCACCAGTCCAGGTTCCTGATGTCAGTTTGTAGGGCTCCCCTGGGACTCTCAGGGCAGCACAAGTATGAGGTGGGGGCAGCTCCTGTCTGGGACTTATCCTTCGATGTTCCGATTTTTTGCACTCAGCTGCCCGCTCAGGGCCACAGGACTCGGAGCGCAAACATCGGCTCTTTTCCCTGGGAAAGAAAACTCACCAGTCCAGGTTCCTGATGTCAGGTTGTAGGGCTCCCCTGGGACTCTCAGGGCAGCACAAGTATGAGGTGGGGGCAGCTCCTGTCTGGGATTTATCCTTCGATGTTCGGATTTTTTGCACTCAGCTGCCCGCTCAGGGCCACAGGACTCGGAGCGCAAACATCGGCTCTTTTCCCTGGGAAAGAAAACTCACCAGTCCAGGTTCCTGATGTCAGTTTGTAGGGCTCTTTTTGGACTCCCAGGGCAGCACAAGTATGAGGTGGGGGAAGCTCCTGTCTGGGACTTATCCTTCGATGTTCCGATTTTTTGCAGTCAGCTGCCTGCTCAGGGCCACAGGACTCGGAGCGCAAACATCGACTCTTTTCCCTGGGAAAGAAAACTCACCAGTCCAGGTTCCTGATGTCAGTTTGTAGGGCTCCCCTGGGACTCTCAGGACAGCACAAGTATGAGGTGGAAGCAGATCCTATCTGAGACTTATCCTTCGATGTTCCGATTTTTTGCACTCAGCTGCCCGCTCAGGGCCACAGGACTCGGAGCGCAAACATCGGCTCTTTTCCCTGGGAAAGAAAACTCACCAGTCCAGGTTCCTGATGTCAGGTTGTAGGGCTCTTTTTGGACTCTCAGGGCAGCACAAGTATGAGGTGGGGGCAGCTCCTGTCTGGGACTTATCCTTCGATGTTCCGATTTTTTGCACTCAGCTGCCCGCTCAGGGCCACAGGACTTGGAGCGCAAACATCGGCTCTTTTCCCTGGGAAAGAAAACTCACCAGTCCAGGTTCCTGATGTCAGTTTGTAGGGCTCCCCTGGGACTCTCAGGACAGCACAAGTATGAGGTGGAAGCAGCTCCTGTCTGGGACTTATCCTTCGATGTTCCGATTTTTTGCACTCAGCTGCCCGCTCAGGGCCACAGGACTCGGAGCGCAAACATCGGCTCTTTTCCCTGGGAAAGAAAACTCACCAGTCCAGGTTCCTGATGTCAGTTTGTAGGGCTCCCCTGGGACTCTCAGGGCAGCACAAGTATGAAGTGGGGGCAGCTCCTGTCTGGGACTTATCCTTCGATGTTCGGATTTTTTGCACTCAGCTGCCCGCTCAGGGCCACAGGACTCGGAGCGCAAACATCGGCTCTTTTCCCTGGGAAAGAAAACTCACCAGTCCAGGTTCCTGATGTCAGTTTGTAGGGCTCCCCTGGGACTCTCAGGGCAGCACAAGTATGAGGTGGGGGCAGCTCCTGTCTGGGACTTATCCTTCGATGTTCCGATTTTTTGCACTCAGCTGCCCGCTCAGGGCCACGGGACTCGGAGCGCAAACATCGGCTCTTTTCCCTGGGAAAGAAAACTCACCAGTCCAGGTTCCTGATGTCAGGTTGTAGGGCTCCCCTGGGACTCTCAGGGCAGCACAAGTATGAGGTGGGGGCAGCTCCTGTCTGGGACTTATCCTTCGATGTTCGGATTTTTTGCAGTCAGCTGCCTGCTCAGGGCCACAGGACTCGGAGCGCAAACATCGGCTCTTTCCCCTGGGAAAGAAAACTCACCAGTCCAGGTTCCTGATGTCAGTTTGTAGGGCTCCAGTGGGACTGTCAGTGCAGCACAAGTATGAGGTGGGGGCAGCTCCTGTCTGGGACTTATCCTTCGATGTTCGGATTTTTTGCAGTCAGCTGCTCGCTCAGGGCCACAGGACACGGAGTGCAAACATCGGCTCTTTTCCCTGGGAAAGAAAACTCACCAGTCCAGGTTCCTGATGTCAGTTTGTAGGGCTCTTTTTGGACTCTCAGGGCAGCACAAGTATGAGGTGGGGGAAGCTCCTGTCTGGGACTTATCCTTCGATGTTCCGATTTTTTGCACTCAGCTGCCCGCTCAGGGCCACAGGACTCGGAGCGCAAACATCGGCTCTTTGCCCTGGGAAAGAAAACTCACCAGTCCAGGTTCCTGATGTCAGTTTGTAGGGCTCCCGTGGGACTGTCAGGGCAGAACAAGTATGAGGTGGGGGCAGCTCCTGTCTGGGACTTATCCTTCGATGTTCCGATTTTTTGCACTCAGCTGCCCGCTCAGGGCCACAGGACTCGGAGCGCAAACATCGGCTCTTTTCCCTGGGAAAGAAAACTCACCAGTCCAGGTTCCTGATGTCAGTTTGTAGGGCTCTTTTTGGACTCTCAGGGCAGCACAAGTATGAGGTGGGGGCAGCTCCTGTCTTGGATTTATCCTTCGATGTTCCGATTTCTTGCAGTCAGCTGCCCGCTCAGGGCCACAGGACTCGGAGCGCAAACATCGGCTCTTTTCCCTGGGAAAGAAAACTCACCAGTCCAGGTTCCTGATGTCAGGTTGTAGGGCTCCCCTGGGACTCTCAGGGCAGCACAAGTATGAGGTGGGGGCAGCTCCTGTCTGGGACTTATCCTTCGATGTTCCGATTTTTTGCACTCAGCTGCCCGCTCAGGGCCACAGGACTCGGAGCGCAAACATCGGCTCTTTTCCCTGGGAAAGAAAACTCACCAGTCCAGGTTCCTGATGTCAGTTTGTAGGGCTCCCCTGGGACTCTCAGGGCAGCACAAGTATGAGGTGGGGGCAGCTCCTGTCTGGGACTTATCCTTCGATGTTCCGATTTTTTGCACTCAGCTGCCCGCTCAGGGCCACAGGACTCGGAGCGCAAACATCGGCTCTTTTCCCTGGGAAAGAAAACTCACCAGTCCAGGTTCCTGATGTCAGTTTGTAGGGCTCCCCTGGGACTCTCAGGGCAGCACAAGTATGAGGTGGGGGCAGCTCCTGTCTGGGATTTATCCTTCGATGTTCGGATTTTTTGCACTCAGCTGCCCGCTCAGGGCCACAGGACTCGGAGCGCAAACATCGGCTCTTTTCCCTGGGAAAGAAAACTCACCAGTCCAGGTTCCTGATGTCAGGTTGTAGGGCTCTTTTTGGACTCTCAGGGCAGCACAAGTATGAGGTGGGGGCAGCTCCTGTCTGGGACTTATCCTTCGATGTTCCGATTTTTTGCAGTCAGCTGCCCGCTCAGGGCCACAGGACTCGGAGCGCAAACATCGGCTCTTTTCCCTGGGAAAGAAAACTCACCATTCCAGGTTCCTGATGTCAGTTTGTAGGGCTCCCCTGGGACTCTCAGGGCAGCACAAGTATGAGGTGGGGGCAGCTCCTGTCTGGGACTTATCCTTCGATGTTCCGATTTTTTGCACTCAGCTGCCCGCTCAGGGCCACAGGACTCGGAGCGCAAACATCGGCTCTTTTCCCTGGGAAAGAAAACTCACCAGTCCAGGTTCCTGATGTCAGTTTGTAGGGCTCCCCTGGGACTCTCAGGGCAGCACAAGTATGAGGTGGGGGCAGCTCCTGTCTGGGACTTATCCTTCGATGTTCCGATTTTTTGCACTCAGCTGCCCGCTCAGGGCCACAGGACTCGGAGCGCAAACATCGGCTCTTTTCCCTGGGAAAGAAAACTCACCAGTCCAGGTTCCTGATGTCAGTTTGTAGGGCTCCCCTGGGACTCTCAGGGCAGCACAAGTATGAGGTGGGGGCAGCTCCTGTCTGGGACTTATCCTTCGATGTTCCGATTTTTTGCACTCAGCTGCCCGCTCAGGGCCACAGGACTCGGAGCGCAAACATCGGCTCTTTTCCCTGGGAAAGAAAACTCACCAGTCCAGGTTCCTGATGTCAGTTTGTAGGGCTCCCCTGGGACTCTCAGGGCAGCACAAGTATGAGGTGGGGGAAGCTCCTGTCTGGGACTTATCCTTCGATGTTCCGATTTTTTGCAGTCAGCTGCCCGCTCAGGGCCACAGGACTCGGAGCGCAAACATCGGCTCTTTTCCCTGGGAAAGAAAACTCACCAGTCCAGGTTCCTGATGTCAGTTTGTAGGGCTCCCCTGGGACTCTCAGGGCAGCACAAGTATGAGGTGGGGGCAGCTCCTGTCTGGGACTTATCCTTCGATGTTCCGATTTTTTGCACTCAGCTGCCCGCTCAGGGCCACAGGACTCGGAGCGCAAACATCGGCTCTTTTCCCTGGGAAAGAAAACTCACCAGTCCAGGTTCCTGATGTCAGTTTGTAGGGCTCCCCTGGGACTCTCAGGGCAGCACAAGTATGAGGTGGGGGCAGCTCCTGTCTGGGACTTATCCTTCGATGTTCCGATTTTTTGCACTCAGCTGCCCGCTCAGGGCCACAGGACTCGGAGCGCAAACATCGGCTCTTTTCCCTGGGAAAGAAAACTCACCAGTCCAGGTTCCTGATGTCAGTTTGTAGGGCTCCCCTGGGACTCTCAGGGCAGCACAAGTATGAGGTGGGGGCAGCTCCTGTCTGGGACTTATCCTTCGATGTTCGGATTTTTTGCACTCAGCTGCCCGCTCAGGGCCACAGGACTCGGAGCGCAAACATCGGCTCTTTTCCCTGGGAAAGAAAACTCACCAGTCCAGGTTCCTGATGTCAGGTTGTAGGGCTCTTTTTGGACTCTCAGGGCAGCACAAGTATGAGGTGGGGGCAGCTCCTGTCTGGGACTTATCCTTCGATGTTCCGATTTTTTGCAGTCAGCTGCCCGCTCAGGGCCACAGGACTCGGAGCGCAAACATCGGCTCTTTTCCCTGGGAAAGAAAACTCACCAGTCCAGGTTCCTGATGTCAGGTTGTAGGGCTCCCCTGGGACTGTCAGGGCAGCACAAGTATGAGGTGGGGGCAGCTCCTGTCTGGGACTTATCCTTCGATGTTCGGATTTTTTGCACTCAGCTGCCCGCTCAGGGCCACAGGACTCGGAGCGCAAACATCGGCTCTTTTCCCTGGGAAAGAAAACTCACCAGTCCAGGTTCCTGATGTCAGGTTGTAGGGCTCTTTTTGGACAAGTATGAGGTGGGGGCAGCTCCTGTCTGGGACTTATCCTTCGATGTTCCGATTTTTTGCAGTCAGCTGCCCGCTCAGGGCCACAGGACTCGGAGCGCAAACATCGGCTCTTTTCCCTGGGAAAGAAAACTCACCAGTCCAGGTTCCTGATGTCAGTTTGTAGGGCTCTTTTTGGACTCTCAGGGCAGCACAAGTATGAGGTGGGGGAAGCTCCTGTCTGGGACTTATCCTTCGATGTTCGGATTTTTTGCACTCAGCTGCCCGCTCAGGGCCACAGGACTCGGAGCGCAAACATCGGCTCTTTTCCCTGGGAAAGAAAACTCACCAGTCCAGGTTCCTGATGTCAGGTTGTAGGGCTCTTTTTGGACTCTCAGGGCAGCACAAGTATGAGGTGGGGGCAGCTCCTGTCTGGGACTTATCCTTCGATGTTCCGATTTTTTGCACTCAGCTGCCCGCTCAGGGCCACAGGACTCGGAGCGCAAACATCGGCTCTTTTCCCTGGGAAAGAAAACTCACCAGTCCAGGTTCCTGATGTCAGTTTGTAGGGCTCCCCTGGGACTCTCAGGACAGCACAAGTATGAGGTGGAAGCAGCTCATGTCTGGGACTTATCCTTCGATGTTCCGATTTTTTGCAGTCAGCTGCCCGCTCAGGGCCACAGGACTCGGAGCGCAAACATCGGCTCTTTTCCCTGGGAAAGAAAACTCACCAGTCCAGGTTCCTGATGTCAGTTTGTAGGGCTCCCCTGGGACTCTCAGGGCAGCACAAGTATGAGGTGGGGGCAGCTCCTGTCTGGGACTTATCCTTCGATGTTCCGATTTTTTGCAGTCAGCTGCCCGCTCAGGGCCACAGGACTCGGAGCGCAAACATCGGCTCTTTTCCCTGGGAAAGAAAACTCAACCGTCCAGGTTCCTGATGTCAGTTTGTAGGGCTCCCCTGGGACTCTCAGGGCAGCACAAGTATGAGGTGGGGGCAGCTCCTGTCTGGGACTTATCCTTCGATGTTCCGATTTTTTGCACTCAGCTGCCCGCTCAGGGCCACAGGACTCGGAGCGCAAACATCGGCTCTTTTCCCTGGGAAAGAAAACTCACCAGTCCAGGTTCCTGATGTCAGGTTGTAGGGCTCTTTTTGGACTCTCAGGGCAGCACAAGTATGAGGTGGGGGCAGCTCCTGTCTGGGACTTATCCTTCGATGTTCCGATTTTTTGCACTCAGCTGCCCGCTCAGGGCCACAGGACTCGGAGCGCAAACATCGGCTCTTTTCCCTGGGAAAGAAAACTCACCAGTCCGGGTTCCTGATGTCAGTTTGTAGGGCTCCCCTGGGACTCTCAGGACAGCACAAGTATGAGGTGGAAGCAGCTCCTGTCTGGGACTTATCCTTCGATGTTCCGATTTTTTGCAGTCAGCTGCCCGCTCAGGGCCACAGGACTCGGAGCGCAAACATCGGCTCTTTTCCCTGGGAAAGAAAACTCACCAGTCCAGGTTCCTGATGTCAGTTTGTAGGGCTCCCCTGGGACTCTCAGGGCAGCACAAGTATGAGGTGGGGGCAGCTCCTGTCTGGGACTTATCCTTCGATGTTCCGATTTTTTGCACTCAGCTGCCCGCTCAGGGCCACAGGACTCGGAGCGCAAACATCGGCTCTTTTCCCTGGGAAAGAAAACTCACCAGTCCAGGTTCCTGATGTCAGTTTGTAGGGCTCCCCTGGGACTCTCAGGGCAGCACAAGTATGAGGTGGGGGCAGCTCCTGTCTGGGACTTATCCTTCGATGTTCCGATTTTTTGCACTCAGCTGCCCGCTCAGGGCCACAGGACTCGGAGCGCAAACATCGGCTCTTTTCCCTGGGAAAGAAAACTCACCAGTCCAGGTTCCTGATGTCAGTTTGTAGGGCTCCCCTGGGACTCTCAGGGCAGCACAAGTATGAGGTGGGGGCAGCTCCTGTCTGGGACTTATCCTTCGATGTTCCGATTTTTTGCAGTCAGCTGCCCGCTCAGGGCCACAGGACTCGGAGCGCAAACATCGGCTCTTTTCCCTGGGAAAGAAAACTCACCAGTCCAGGTTCCTGATGTCAGTTTGTAGGGCTCCCCTGGGACTCTCAGGGCAGCACAAGTATGAGGTGGGGGCAGCTCCTGTCTGGGACTTATCCTTCGATGTTCGGATTTTTTGCACTCAGCTGCCCGCTCAGGGCCACAGGACTCGGAGCGCAAACATCGGCCCTTTTCCCTGGGAAAGAAAACTCACCAGTCCAGGTTCCTGATGTCAGGTTGTAGGGCTCTTTTTGGACTCTCAGGGCAGCACAAGTATGAGGTGGGGGCAGCTCCTGTCTGGGACTTATCCTTCGATGTTCCGATTTTTTGCAGTCAGCTGCCCGCTCAGGGCCACAGGACTCGGAGCGCAAACATCGGCTCTTTTCCCTGGGAAAGAAAACTCACCAGTCCAGGTTCCTGATGTCAGTTTGTAGGGCTCCCCTGGGACTCTCAGGGCAGCACAAGTATGAGGTGGGGGCAGCTCCTGTCTGGGACTTATCCTTCGATGTTCCGATTTTTTGCACTCAGCTGCCCGCTCAGGGCCACAGGACTCGGAGCGCAAACATCGGCTCTTTTCCCTGGGAAAGAAAACTCACCAGTCCAGGTTCCTGATGTCAGTTTGTAGGGCTCCCCTGGGACTCTCAGGGCAGCACAAGTATGAGGTGGGGGCAGCTCCTGTCTGGGACTTATCCTTCGATGTTCCGATTTTTTGCACTCAGCTGCCCGCTCAGGGCCACAGGACTCGGAGCGCAAACATCGGCTCTTTTCCCTGGGAAAGAAAACTCACCAGTCCAGGTTCCTGATGTCAGTTTGTAGGGCTCCCCTGGGACTCTCAGGGCAGCACAAGTATGAGGTGGGGGCAGCTCCTGTCTGGGACTTATCCTTCGATGTTCCGATTTTTTGCACTCAGCTGCCCGCTCAGGGCCACAGGACTCGGAGCGCAAACATCGGCTCTTTTCCCTGGGAAAGAAAACTCACCAGTCCAGGTTCCTGATGTCAGTTTGTAGGGCTCCCCTGGGACTCTCAGGGCAGCACAAGTATGAGGTGGGGGCAGCTCCTGTCTGGGACTTATCCTTCGATGTTCCGATTTTTTGCACTCAGCTGCCCGCTCAGGGCCACAGGACTCGGAGCGCAAACATCGGCTCTTTTCCCTGGGAAAGAAAACTCACCAGTCCAGGTTCCTGATGTCAGGTTGTAGGGCTCTTTTTGGACTCTCAGGGCAGCACAAGTATGAGGTAAGGGCAGCTCCTGTCTGGGATTTATCCTTCGATGTTCCGATTTTTTGCAGTCTGCTGCCCGCTCAGGGCCACAGGACTCGGAGCGCAAACATCGGCTCTTTTCCCTGGGAAAGAAAACTCACCAGTCCAGGTTCCTGATGTCAGGTTGTAGGGCTCCCCTGGGACTCTCAGGGCAGCACAAGTATGAGGTGGGGGCAGCTCCTGTCTGGGACTTATCCTTCGATGTTCCGATTTTTTGCACTCAGCTGCCCGCTCAGGGCCACAGGACTCGGAGCGTAAACATCGGCTCTTTTCCCTGGGAAAGAAAACTCACCAGTCCAGGTTCCTGATGTCAGTTTGTAGGGCTCCCCTGGGACTCTCAGGGCAGCACAAGTATGAGGTGGGGGCAGCTCCTGTCTGGGACTTATCCTTCGATGTTCCGATTTTTTGCACTCAGCTGCCCGCTCAGGGCCACAGGACTCGGAGCGCAAACATCGGCTCTTTTCCCTGGGAAAGAAAACTCACCAGTCCAGGTTCCTGATGTCAGTTTGTAGGGCTCCCCTGGGACTCTCAGGGCAGCACAAGTATGAGGTGGGGGCAGCTCCTGTCTGGGACTTATCCTTCGATGTTCCGATTTTTTGCACTCAGCTGCCCGCTCAGGGCCACAGGACTCGGAGCGCAAACATCGGCTCTTTTCCCTGGGAAAGAAAACTCACCAGTCCAGGTTCCTGATGTCAGTTTGTAGGGCTCTTTTTGGACTCCCAGGGCAGCACAAGTATGAGGTGGGGGAAGCTCCTGTCTGGGACTTATCCTTCGATGTTCCGATTTTTTGCACTCAGCTGCCCGCTCAGGGCCACAGGACTCGGAGCGCAAACATCGACTCTTTTCCCTGGGAAAGTAAACTCACCAGTCCAGGTTACTGATGTCAGGTTGTAGGGCTCTTTTTGGACTCTCAGGGCAGCACAAGTATGAGGTGGGGGCAGCTCCGGTCTGGGACTTATTCTTCGATGTTCCGATTTTTTGCAGTCAGCTGCCCGCTCAGGGCCACAGGACTCGGGGCGCAAACATCGGCTCTTTTCCCTGGGAAAGAAAACTCACCAGTCCAGGTTCCTGATGTCAGGTTGTAGGGCTCCCCTGGGACTCTCAGGGCAGCACAAGTATGAGGTGGGGGCAGCTCCTGTCTGGGACTTATCCTTCGATGTTCCGATTTTTTGCAGTCAGCTGCCCGCTCAGGGCCACAGGACTCGGAGCGCAAACATCGGCTCTTTTCCCTGGGAAAGAAAACTCACCAGTCCAGGTTCCTGATGTCAGTTTGTAGGGCTCCCCTGGGACTCTCAGGGCAGCACAAGTATGAGGTGGGGGCAGCTCCTGTCTGGGACTTATCCTTCGATGTTCCGATTTTTTGCACTCAGCTGCCCGCTCAGGGCCACAGGACTCGGAGCGCAAACATCGGCTCTTTTCCCTGGGAAAGAAAACTCACCAGTCCAGGTTCCTGATGTCAGTTTGTAGGGCTCCCCTGGGACTCTCAGGGCAGCACAAGTATGAGGTGGGGGCAGCTCCTGTCTGGGACTTATCCTTCGATGTTCCGATTTTTTGCACTCAGCTGCCCGCTCAGGGCCACAGGACTCGGAGCGCAAACATCGGCTCTTTTCCCTGGGAAAGAAAACTCACCAGTCCAGGTTCCTGATGTCAGTTTGTAGGGCTCCCCTGGGACTCTCAGGGCAGCACAAGTATGAGGTGGGGGCAGCTCCTGTCTGGGACTTATCCTTCGATGTTCCGATTTTTTGCACTCAGCTGCCCGCTCAGGGCCACAGGACTCGGAGCGCAAACATCGGCTCTTTTCCCTGGGAAAGAAAACTCACCAGTCCAGGTTCCTGATGTCAGTTTGTAGGGCTCCCCTGGGACTCTCAGGACAGCACAAGTATGAGGTGGAAGCAGCTCATGTCTGGGACTTATCCTTCGATGTTCCGATTTTTTGCAGTCAGCTGCCCGCTCAGGGCCACAGGACTCGGAGCGCAAACATCGGCTCTTTTCCCTGGGAAAGAAAACTCACCAGTCCAGGTTCCTGATGTCAGTTTGTAGGGCTCCCCTGGGACTCTCAGGGCAGCACAAGTATGAGGTGGGGGCAGCTCCTGTCTGGGACTTATCCTTCGATGTTCCGATTTTTTGCAGTCAGCTGCCCGCTCAGGGCCACAGGACTCGGAGCGCAAACATCGGCTCTTTTCCCTGGGAAAGAAAACTCACCAGTCCAGGTTCCTGATGTCAGTTTGTAGGGCTCCCCTGGGACTCTCAGGGCAGCACAAGTATGAGGTGGGGGCAGCTCCTGTCTGGGACTTATCCTTCGATGTTCCGATTTTTTGCACTCAGCTGCCCGCTCAGGGCCACAGGACTCGGAGCGCAAACATCGGCTCTTTTCCCTGGGAAAGAAAACTCACCAGTCCAGGTTCCTGATGTCAGGTTATAGGGCTCTTTTTGGACTCTCAGGGCAGCACAAGTATGAGGTGGGGGCAGCTCCTGTCTGGGACTTATCCTTCGATGTTCGGATTTTTTGCACTCAGCTGCCCGCTCAGGGCCACAGGACTCGGAGCGCAAACATCGGCTCTTTTCCCTGGGAAAGAAAACTCACCAGTCCGGGTTCCTGATGTCAGTTTGTAGGGCTCCCCTGGGACTCTCAGGACAGCACAAGTATGAGGTGGAAGCAGCTCCTGTCTGGGACTTATCCTTCGATGTTCCGATTTTTTGCAGTCAGCTGCCCGCTCAGGGCCACAGGACTCGGAGCGCAAACATCGGCTCTTTTCCCTGGGAAAGAAAACTCACCAGTCCAGGTTCCTGATGTCAGTTTGTAGGGCTCCCCTGGGACTCTCAGGGCAGCAAAAGTATGAGGTGGGGGCAGCTCCTGTCTGGGACTTATCCTTCGATGTTCCGATTTTTTGCACTCAGCTGCCCGCTCAGGGCCACAGGACTCGGAGCGCAAACATCGGCTCTTTTCCCTGGGAAAGAAAACTCACCAGTCCAGGTTCCTGATGTCAGTTTGTAGGGCTCCCCTGGGACTCTCAGGGCAGCACAAGTATGAGGTGGGGGCAGCTCCTGTCTGGGACTTATCCTTCGATGTTCCGATTTTTTGCACTCAGCTGCCCGCTCAGGGCCACAGGACTCGGAGCGCAAACATCGGCTCTTTTCCCTGGGAAAGAAAACTCACCAGTCCAGGTTCCTGATGTCAGTTTGTAGGGCTCCCCTGGGACTCTCAGGGCAGCACAAGTATGAGGTGGGGGCAGCTCCTGTCTGGGACTTATCCTTCGATGTTCCGATTTTTTGCAGTCAGCTGCCCGCTCAGGGCCACAGGACTCGGAGCGCAAACATCGGCTCTTTTCCCTGGGAAAGAAAACTCACCAGTCCAGGTTCCTGATGTCAGTTTGTAGGGCTCCCCTGGGACTCTCAGGGCAGCAGAAGTATGAGGTGGGGGCAGCTCCTGTCTGGGACTTATCCTTCGATGTTCGGATTTTTTGCACTCAGCTGCCCGCTCAGGGCCACAGGACTCGGAGCGCAAACATCGGCCCTTTTCCCTGGGAAAGAAAACTCACCAGTCCAGGTTCCTGATGTCAGGTTGTAGGGCTCTTTTTGGACTCTCAGGGCAGCACAAGTATGAGGTGGGGGCAGCTCCTGTCTGGGATTTATCCTTCGATGTTCCGATTTTTTGCAGTCAGCTGCCCGCTCAGGGCCACAGGACTCGGAGCGCAAACATCGGCTCTTTTCCCTGGGAAAGAAAACTCACCAGTCCAGGTTCCTGATGTCAGTTTGTAGGGCTCCCCTGGGACTCTCAGGGCAGCACAAGTATGAGGTGGGGGCAGCTCCTGTCTGGGACTTATCCTTCGATGTTCCGATTTTTTGCACTCAGCTGCCCGCTCAGGGCCACAGGACTCGGAGCGCAAACATCGGCTCTTTTCCCTGGGAAAGAAAACTCACCAGTCCAGGTTCCTGATGTCAGTTTGTAGGGCTCCCCTGGGACTCTCAGGGCAGCACAAGTATGAGGTGGGGGCAGCTCCTGTCTGGGACTTATCCTTCGATGTTCCGATTTTTTGCACTCAGCTGCCCGCTCAGGGCCACAGGACTCGGAGCGCAAACATCGGCTCTTTTCCCTGGGAAAGAAAACTCACCAGTCCAGGTTCCTGATGTCAGTTTGTAGGGCTCCCCTGGGACTCTCAGGGCAGCACAAGTATGAGGTGGGGGCAGCTCCTGTCTGGGACTTATCCTTCGATGTTCCGATTTTTTGCAGTCAGCTGCCCGCTCAGGGCCACAGGACTCGGAGCGCAAACATCGGCTCTTTTCCCTGGGAAAGAAAACTCACCAGTCCAGGTTCCTGATGTCAGTTTGTAGGGCTCCCCTGGGACTCTCAGGGCAGCACAAGTATGAGGTGGGGGCAGCTCCTGTCTGGGACTTATCCTTCGATGTTCCGATTTTTTGCACTCAGCTGCCCGCTCAGGGCCACAGGACTCGGAGCGCAAACATCGGCTCTTTTCCCTGGGAAAGAAAACTCACCAGTCCAGGTTCCTGATGTCAGGTTGTAGGGCTCTTTTTGGACTCTCAGGGCAGCACAAGTATGAGGTAAGGGCAGCTCCTGTCTGGGATTTATCCTTCGATGTTCCGATTTTTTGCACTCAGCTGCCCGCTCAGGGCCACAGGACTCGGAGCGCAAACATCGGCTCTTTTCCCTGGGAAAGAAAACTCACCAGTCCAGGTTCCTGATGTCAGGTTGTAGGGCTCCCCTGGGACTCTCAGGGCAGCACAAGTATGAGGTGGGGGCAGCTCCTGTCTGGGACTTATCCTTCGATGTTCCGATTTTTTGCACTCAGCTGCCCGCTCAGGGCCACAGGACTCGGAGCGTAAACATCGGCTCTTTTCCCTGGGAAAGAAAACTCACCAGTCCAGGTTCCTGATGTCAGTTTGTAGGGCTCCCCTGGGACTCTCAGGGCAGCACAAGTATGAGGTGGGGGCAGCTCCTGTCTGGGACTTATCCTTCGATGTTCCGATTTTTTGCACTCAGCTGCCCGCTCAGGGCCACAGGACTCGGAGCGCAAACATCGGCTCTTTTCCCTGGGAAAGAAAACTCACCAGTCCAGGTTCCTGATGTCAGTTTGTAGGGCTCCCCTGGGACTCTCAGGGCAGCACAAGTATGAGGTGGGGGCAGCTCCTGTCTGGGACTTATCCTTCGATGTTCCGATTTTTTGCACTCAGCTGCCCGCTCAGGGCCACAGGACTCGGAGCGCAAACATCGGCTCTTTTCCCTGGGAAAGAAAACTCACCAGTCCAGGTTCCTGATGTCAGTTTGTAGGGCTCTTTTTGGACTCCCAGGGCAGCACAAGTATGAGGTGGGGGAAGCTCCTGTCTGGGACTTATCCTTCGATGTTCCGATTTTTTGCACTCAGCTGCCCGCTCAGGGCCACAGGACTCGGAGCGCAAACATCGACTCTTTTCCCTGGGAAAGAAAACTCACCAGTCCAGGTTCCTGATGTCAGTTTGTAGGGCTCCCCTGGGACTCTCAGGACAGCACAAGTATGAGGTGGAAGCAGCTCCTGTCTGGGACTTATCCTTCGATGTTCCGATTTTTTGCACTCAGCTGCCCGCTCAGGGCCACAGGACTCGGAGCGCAAACATCGGCTCTTTTCCCTGGGAAAGAAAACTCACCAGTCCAGGTTCCTGATGTCAGGTTGTAGGGCTCTTTTTGGACTCTCAGGGCAGCACAAGTATGAGGTGGGGGAAGCTCCTGTCTGGGACTTATCCTTCGATGTTCCGATTTTTTGCACTCAGCTGCCCGCTCAGGGCCACAGGACTTGGAGCGCAAACATCGGCTCTTTTCCCTGGGAAAGAAAACTCACCAGTCCAGGTTCCTGATGTCAGTTTGTAGGGCTCCCCTGGGACTCTCAGGACAGCACAAGTATGAGGTGGAAGCAGCTCCTGTCTGGGACTTATCCTTCGATGTTCCGATTTTTTGCACTCAGCTGCCCGCTCAGGGCCACAGGACTCGGAGCGCAAACATCGGCTCTTTTCCCTGGGAAAGAAAACTCACCAGTCCAGGTTCCTGATGTCAGTTTGTAGGGCTCCCCTGGGACTCTCAGGGCAGCACAAGTATGAGGTGGGGGCAGCTCCTGTCTGGGACTTATCCTTCGATGTTCCGATTTTTTGCACTCAGCTGCCCGCTCAGGGCCACAGGACTCGGAGCGCAAACATCGGCTCTTTTCCCTGGGAAAGAAAACTCACCAGTCCAGGTTCCTGATGTCAGTTTGTAGGGCTCCCCTGGGACTCTCAGGGCAGCACAAGTATGAGGTGGGGGCAGCTCCTGTCTGGGACTTATCCTTCGATGTTCCGATTTTTTGCACTCAGCTGCCCGCTCAAGGCCACAGGACTCGGAGCGCAAACATCGGCTCTTTTCCCTGGGAAAGAAAACTCACCAGTCCAGGTTCCTGATGTCAGTTTGTAGGGCTCCCCTGGGACTCTCTGGGTAGCACAAGTATGAGGTGGGGGCAGCTCCTGTCTGGGACTTATCCTTCGATGTTCGGATTTTTTGCACTCAGCTGCCCGCTCAGGGCCACAGGACTCGGAGCGCAAACATCGGCTCTTTTCCCTGGGAAAGAAAACTCACCAGTCCAGGTTCCTGATGTCATTTTGTAGGGCTCCCCTGGGACTCTCAGGGCAGCACAAGTATGAGGTGGGGGCAGCTCCTGTCTGGGACTTATCCTTCGATGTTCCGATTTTTTGCACTCAGCTGCCCGCTCAGGGCCACAGGACTCGGAGCGCAAACATCGGCTCTTTTCCCTGGGAAAGAAAACTCACCAGTCCAGGTTCCTGATGTCAGTTTGTAGGGCTCCCCTGGGACTCTCAGGGCAGCACAAGTATGAGGTGGGGGCAGCTCCTGTCTGGGACTTATCCTTCGATGTTCCGATTTTTTGCACTCAGCTGCCCGCTCAGGGCCACAGGACTTGGAGCGCAAACATCGGCTCTTTTCCCTGGGAAAGAAAACTCACCAGTCCAGGTTCCTGATGTCAGTTTGTAGGGCTCTTTTTGGACTCTCAGGGCAGCACAAGTATGAGGTGGGGGAAGCTCCTGTCTGGGACTTATCCTTCGATGTTCCGATTTTTTGCACTCAGCTGCCCGCTCAGGGCCACAGGACTCGGAGCGCAAACATCGGCTCTTTTCCCTGGGAAAGAAAACTCACCAGTCCAGGTTCCTGATGTCAGTTTGTAGGGCTCCCCTGGGACTCTCAGGACAGCACAAGTATGAGGTGGAAGCAGCTCCTGTCTGGGACTTATCCTTCGATGTTCGGATTTTTTGCACTCAGCTGCCCGCTCAGGGCCACAGGACTCGGAGCGCAAACATCAGCTCTTTTCCCTGGGAAAGAAAACTCACCAGTCCAGGTTCCTGATGTCAGTTTGTAGGGCTCCCCTGGGACTCTCAGGGCAGCACAAGTATGAGGTGGGGGCAGCTCCTGTCTGGGACTTATCCTTCGATGTTCCGATTTTTTGCACTCAGCTGCCCGCTCAGGGCCACAGGACTCGGAGCGCAAACATCGGCTCTTTTCCCTGGGAAAGAAAACTCACCAGTCCAGGTTCCTGATGTCAGTTTGTAGGGCTCCCCTGGGACTCTCAGGGCAGCACAAGTATGAGGTGGGGGCAGCTCCTGTCTGGGACTTATCCTTCGATGTTCGGATTTTTTGCACTCAGCTGCCCGCTCAGGGCCACAGGACTCGGAGCGCAAACATCGGCCCTTTTCCCTGGGAAAGAAAACTCACCAGTCCAGGTTCCTGATGTCAGGTTGTAGGGCTCTTTTTGGACTCTCAGGGCAGCACAAGTATGAGGTGGGGGCAGCTCCTGTCTGGGATTTATCCTTCGATGTTCCGATTTTTTGCAGTCAGCTGCCCGCTCAGGGCCACAGGACTCGGAGCGCAAACATCGGCTCTTTTCCCTGGGAAAGAAAACTCACCAGTCCAGGTTCCTGATGTCAGTTTGTAGGGCTCCCCTGGGACTCTCAGGGCAGCACAAGTATGAGGTGGGGGCAGCTCCTGTCTGGGACTTATCCTTCGATGTTCCGATTTTTTGCACTCAGCTGCCCGCTCAGGGCCACAGGACTCGGAGCGCAAACATCGGCTCTTTTCCCTGGGAAAGAAAACTCACCAGTCCAGGTTCCTGATGTCAGTTTGTAGGGCTCCCCTGGGACTCTCAGGGCAGCACAAGTATGAGGTGGGGGCAGCTCCTGTCTGGGACTTATCCTTCGATGTTCCGATTTTTTGCACTCAGCTGCCCGCTCAGGGCCACAGGACTCGGAGCGCAAACATCGGCTCTTTTCCCTGGGAAAGAAAACTCACCAGTCCAGGTTCCTGATGTCAGTTTGTAGGGCTCCCCTGGGACTCTCAGGGCAGCACAAGTATGAGGTGGGGGCAGCTCCTGTCTGGGACTTATCCTTCGATGTTCCGATTTTTTGCACTCAGCTGCCCGCTCAGGGCCACAGGACTCGGAGCGCAAACATCGGCTCTTTTCCCTGGGAAAGAAAACTCACCAGTCCAGGTTCCTGATGTCAGTTTGTAGGGCTCCCCTGGGACTCTCAGGGCAGCACAAGTATGAGGTGGGGGCAGCTCCTGTCTGGGACTTATCCTTCGATGTTCCGATTTTTTGCACTCAGCTACCCGCTCAGGGCCACAGGACTCGGAGCGCAAACATCGGCTCTTTTCCCTGGGAAAGAAAACTCACCAGTCCAGGTTCCTGATGTCAGGTTGTAGGGCTCTTTTTGGACTCTCAGGGCAGCACAAGTATGAGGTAAGGGCAGCTCCTGTCTGGGATTTATCCTTCGATGTTCCGATTTTTTGCAGTCTGCTGCCCGCTCAGGGCCACAGGACTCGGAGCGCAAACATCGGCTCTTTTCCCTGGGAAAGAAAACTCACCAGTCCAGGTTCCTGATGTCAGGTTGTAGGGCTCCCCTGGGACTCTCAGGGCAGCACAAGTATGAGGTGGGGGCAGCTCCTGTCTGGGACTTATCCTTCGATGTTCCGATTTTTTGCACTCAGCTGCCCGCTCAGGGCCACAGGACTCGGAGCGTAAACATCGGCTCTTTTCCCTGGGAAAGAAAACTCACCAGTCCAGGTTCCTGATGTCAGTTTGTAGGGCTCCCCTGGGACTCTCAGGGCAGCACAAGTATGAGGTGGGGGCAGCTCCTGTCTGGGACTTATCCTTCGATGTTCCGATTTTTTGCACTCAGCTGCCCGCTCAGGGCCACAGGACTCGGAGCGCAAACATCGGCTCTTTTCCCTGGGAAAGAAAACTCACCAGTCCAGGTTCCTGATGTCAGTTTGTAGGGCTCCCCTGGGACTCTCAGGGCAGCACAAGTATGAGGTGGGGGCAGCTCCTGTCTGGGACTTATCCTTCGATGTTCCGATTTTTTGCACTCAGCTGCCCGCTCAGGGCCACAGGACTCGGAGCGCAAACATCGGCTCTTTTCCCTGGGAAAGAAAACTCACCAGTCCAGGTTCCTGATGTCAGTTTGTAGGGCTCTTTTTGGACTCCCAGGGCAGCACAAGTATGAGGTGGGGGAAGCTCCTGTCTGGGACTTATCCTTCGATGTTCCGATTTTTTGCACTCAGCTGCCCGCTCAGGGCCACAGGACTCGGAGCGCAAACATCGACTCTTTTCCCTGGGAAAGAAAACTCACCAGTCCAGGTTCCTGATGTCAGGTTGTAGGGCTCTTTTTGGACTCTCAGGGCAGCACAAGTATGAGGTGGGGGCAGCTCCGGTCTGGGACTTATTCTTCGATGTTCCGATTTTTTGCAGTCAGCTGCCCGCTCAGGGCCACAGGACTCGGGGCGCAAACATCGGCTCTTTTCCCTGGGAAAGAAAACTCACCAGTCCAGGTTCCTGATGTCAGGTTGTAGGGCTCCCCTGGGACTCTCAGGGCAGCACAAGTATGAGGTGGGGGCAGCTCCTGTCTGGGACTTATCCTTCGATGTTCCGATTTTTTGCAGTCAGCTGCCCGCTCAGGGCCACAGGACTCGGAGCGCAAACATCGGCTCTTTTCCCTGGGAAAGAAAACTCACCAGTCCAGGTTCCTGAAGTCAGGTTGTAGGGCTCTTTTTGGACTCTCAGGGCAGCACAAGTATGAGGTAAGGGCAGCTCCTGTCTGGGATTTATCCTTCGATGTTCCGATTTTTTGCACTCAGCTGCCCGCTCAGCGCCACAGGACTCGGAGCGCAAACATCGGCTCTTTTCCCTGGGAAAGAAAACTCACCAGTCCAGGTTCCTGATGTCAGGTTGTAGGGCTCCCCTGGGACTCTCAGGGCAGCACAAGTATGAGGTGGGGGCAGCTCCTGTCTGGGACTTATCCTTCGATGTTCCGATTTTTTGCACTCAGCTGCCCGCTCAGGGCCACAGGACTCGGAGCGCAAACATCGGCTCTTTTCCCTGGGAAAGAAAACTCACCAGTCCAGGTTCCTGATGTCAGTTTGTAGGGCTCCCCTGGGACTCTCAGGGCAGCACAAGTATGAGGTGGGGGCAGCTCCTGTCTGGGACTTATCCTTCGATGTTCCGATTTTTTGCACTCAGCTGCCCGCTCAGGGCCACAGGACTCGGAGCGCAAACATCGGCTCTTTTCCCTGGGAAAGAAAACTCACCAGTCCAGGTTCCTGATGTCAGTTTGTAGGGCTCTTTTTGGACTCCCAGGGCAGCACAAGTATGAGGTGGGGGAAGCTCCTGTCTGGGACTTATCCTTCGATGTTCCGATTTTTTGCACTCAGCTGCCCGCTCAGGGCCACAGGACTCGGAGCGCAAACATCGACTCTTTTCCCTGGGAAAGAAAACTCACCAGTCCAGGTTCCTGATGTCAGTTTGTAGGGCTCCCCTGGGACTCTCAGGACAGCACAAGTATGAGGTGGAAGCAGCTCCTGTCTGGGACTTATCCTTCGATGTTCCGATTTTTTGCACTCAGCTGCCCGCTCAGGGCCACAGGACTCGGAGCGCAAACATCGGCTCTTTTCCCTGGGAAAGAAAACTCACCAGTCCAGGTTCCTGATGTCAGGTTGTAGGGCTCTTTTTGGACTCTCAGGGCAGCACAAGTATGAGGTGGGGGAAGCTCCTGTCTGGGACTTATCCTTCGATGTTCCGATTTTTTGCACTCAGCTGCCCTCCCAGGGCCACAGGACTTGGAGCGCAAACATCGGCTCTTTTCCCTGGGAAAGAAAACTCACCAGTCCAGGTTCCTGATGTCAGTTTGTAGGGCTCCCCTGGGACTCTCAGGACAGCACAAGTATGAGGTGGAAGCAGCTCCTGTCTGGGACTTATCCTTCGATGTTCCGATTTTTTGCACTCAGCTGCCCGCTCAGGGCCACAGGACTCGGAGCGCAAACATCGGCTCTTTTCCCTGGGAAAGAAAACTCACCAGTCCAGGTTCCTGATGTCAGTTTGTAGGGCTCCCCTGGGACTCTCAGGGCAGCACAAGTATGAGGTGGGGGCAGCTCCTGTCTGGGACTTATCCTTCGATGTTCCGATTTTTTGCAGTCAGCTGCCCGCTCAGGGCCACAGGACTCGGAGCGCAAACATCGGCTCTTTTCCCTGGGAAAGAAAACTCACCAGTCCAGGTTCCTGATGTCAGTTTGTAGGGCTCCCCTGGGACTCTCAGGGCAGCACAAGTATGAGGTGGGGGCAGCTCCTGTCTGGGACTTATCCTTCGATGTTCCGATTTTTTGCACTCAGCTGCCCGCTCAAGGCCACAGGACTCGGAGCGCAAACATCGGCTCTTTTCCCTGGGAAAGAAAACTCACCAGTCCAGGTTCCTGATGTCAGTTTGTAGGGCTCCCCTGGGACTCTCTGGGTAGCACAAGTATGAGGTGGGGGCAGCTCCTGTCTGGGACTTATCCTTCGATGTTCGGATTTTTTGCACTCAGCTGCCCGCTCAGGGCCACAGGACTCGGAGCGCAAACATCGGCTCTTTTCCCTGGGAAAGAAAACTCACCAGTCCAGGTTCCTGATGTCATTTTGTAGGGCTCCCCTGGGACTCTCAGGGCAGCACAAGTATGAGGTGGGGGCAGCTCCTGTCTGGGACTTATCCTTCGATGTTCCGATTTTTTGCACTCAGCTGCCCGCTCAGGGCCACAGGACTCGGAGCGCAAACATCGGCTCTTTTCCCTGGGAAAGAAAACTCACCAGTCCAGGTTCCTGATGTCAGTTTGTAGGGCTCCCCTGGGACTCTCAGGGCAGCACAAGTATGAGGTGGGGGCAGCTCCTGTCTGGGACTTATCCTTCGATGTTCCGATTTTTTGCACTCAGCTGCCCGCTCAGGGCCACAGGACTTGGAGCGCAAACATCGGCTCTTTTCCCTGGGAAAGAAAACTCACCAGTCCAGGTTCCTGATGTCAGTTTGTAGGGCTCTTTTTGGACTCTCAGGGCAGCACAAGTATGAGGTGGGGGAAGCTCCTGTCTGGGACTTATCCTTCGATGTTCCGATTTTTTGCACTCAGCTGCCCGCTCAGGGCCACAGGACTCGGAGCGCAAACATCGGCTCTTTTCCCTGGGAAAGAAAACTCACCAGTCCAGGTTCCTGATGTCAGTTTGTAGGGCTCCCCTGGGACTCTCAGGACAGCACAAGTATGAGGTGGAAGCAGCTCCTGTCTGGGACTTATCCTTCGATGTTCGGATTTTTTGCACTCAGCTGCCCGCTCAGGGCCACAGGACTCGGAGCGCAAACATCAGCTCTTTTCCCTGGGAAAGAAAACTCACCAGTCCAGGTTCCTGATGTCAGTTTGTAGGGCTCCCCTGGGACTCTCAGGGCAGCACAAGTATGAGGTGGGGGCAGCTCCTGTCTGGGACTTATCCTTCGATGTTCCGATTTTTTGCACTCAGCTGCCCGCTCAGGGCCACAGGACTCGGAGCGCAAACATCGGCTCTTTTCCCTGGGAAAGAAAACTCACCAGTCCAGGTTCCTGATGTCAGTTTGTAGGGCTCCCCTGGGACTCTCAGGGCAGCACAAGTATGAGGTGGGGGCAGCTCCTGTCTGGGACTTATCCTTCGATGTTCGGATTTTTTGCACTCAGCTGCCCGCTCAGGGCCACAGGACTCGGAGCGCAAACATCGGCCCTTTTCCCTGGGAAAGAAAACTCACCAGTCCAGGTTCCTGATGTCAGGTTGTAGGGCTCTTTTTGGACTCTCAGGGCAGCACAAGTATGAGGTGGGGGCAGCTCCTGTCTGGGATTTATCCTTCGATGTTCCGATTTTTTGCAGTCAGCTGCCCGCTCAGGGCCACAGGACTCGGAGCGCAAACATCGGCTCTTTTCCCTGGGAAAGAAAACTCACCAGTCCAGGTTCCTGATGTCAGTTTGTAGGGCTCCCCTGGGACTCTCAGGGCAGCACAAGTATGAGGTGGGGGCAGCTCCTGTCTGGGACTTATCCTTCGATGTTCCGATTTTTTGCACTCAGCTGCCCGCTCAGGGCCACAGGACTCGGAGCGCAAACATCGGCTCTTTTCCCTGGGAAAGAAAACTCACCAGTCCAGGTTCCTGATGTCAGTTTGTAGGGCTCCCCTGGGACTCTCAGGGCAGCACAAGTATGAGGTGGGGGCAGCTCCTGTCTGGGACTTATCCTTCGATGTTCCGATTTTTTGCACTCAGCTGCCCGCTCAGGGCCACAGGACTCGGAGCGCAAACATCGGCTCTTTTCCCTGGGAAAGAAAACTCACCAGTCCAGGTTCCTGATGTCAGTTTGTAGGGCTCCCCTGGGACTCTCAGGGCAGCACAAGTATGAGGTGGGGGCAGCTCCTGTCTGGGACTTATCCTTCGATGTTCCGATTTTTTGCACTCAGCTGCCCGCTCAGGGCCACAGGACTCGGAGCGCAAACATCGGCTCTTTTCCCTGGGAAAGAAAACTCACCAGTCCAGGTTCCTGATGTCAGTTTGTAGGGCTCCCCTGGGACTCTCAGGGCAGCACAAGTATGAGGTGGGGGCAGCTCCTGTCTGGGACTTATCCTTCGATGTTCCGATTTTTTGCACTCAGCTACCCGCTCAGGGCCACAGGACTCGGAGCGCAAACATCGGCTCTTTTCCCTGGGAAAGAAAACTCACCAGTCCAGGTTCCTGATGTCAGGTTGTAGGGCTCTTTTTGGACTCTCAGGGCAGCACAAGTATGAGGTAAGGGCAGCTCCTGTCTGGGATTTATCCTTCGATGTTCCGATTTTTTGCAGTCTGCTGCCCGCTCAGGGCCACAGGACTCGGAGCGCAAACATCGGCTCTTTTCCCTGGGAAAGAAAACTCACCAGTCCAGGTTCCTGATGTCAGGTTGTAGGGCTCCCCTGGGACTCTCAGGGCAGCACAAGTATGAGGTGGGGGCAGCTCCTGTCTGGGACTTATCCTTCGATGTTCCGATTTTTTGCACTCAGCTGCCCGCTCAGGGCCACAGGACTCGGAGCGTAAACATCGGCTCTTTTCCCTGGGAAAGAAAACTCACCAGTCCAGGTTCCTGATGTCAGTTTGTAGGGCTCCCCTGGGACTCTCAGGGCAGCACAAGTATGAGGTGGGGGCAGCTCCTGTCTGGGACTTATCCTTCGATGTTCCGATTTTTTGCACTCAGCTGCCCGCTCAGGGCCACAGGACTCGGAGCGCAAACATCGGCTCTTTTCCCTGGGAAAGAAAACTCACCAGTCCAGGTTCCTGATGTCAGTTTGTAGGGCTCCCCTGGGACTCTCAGGGCAGCACAAGTATGAGGTGGGGGCAGCTCCTGTCTGGGACTTATCCTTCGATGTTCCGATTTTTTGCACTCAGCTGCCCGCTCAGGGCCACAGGACTCGGAGCGCAAACATCGGCTCTTTTCCCTGGGAAAGAAAACTCACCAGTCCAGGTTCCTGATGTCAGTTTGTAGGGCTCTTTTTGGACTCCCAGGGCAGCACAAGTATGAGGTGGGGGAAGCTCCTGTCTGGGACTTATCCTTCGATGTTCCGATTTTTTGCACTCAGCTGCCCGCTCAGGGCCACAGGACTCGGAGCGCAAACATCGACTCTTTTCCCTGGGAAAGAAAACTCACCAGTCCAGGTTCCTGATGTCAGGTTGTAGGGCTCTTTTTGGACTCTCAGGGCAGCACAAGTATGAGGTGGGGGCAGCTCCGGTCTGGGACTTATTCTTCGATGTTCCGATTTTTTGCAGTCAGCTGCCCGCTCAGGGCCACAGGACTCGGGGCGCAAACATCGGCTCTTTTCCCTGGGAAAGAAAACTCACCAGTCCAGGTTCCTGATGTCAGGTTGTAGGGCTCCCCTGGGACTCTCAGGGCAGCACAAGTATGAGGTGGGGGCAGCTCCTGTCTGGGACTTATCCTTCGATGTTCCGATTTTTTGCAGTCAGCTGCCCGCTCAGGGCCACAGGACTCGGAGCGCAAACATCGGCTCTTTTCCCTGGGAAAGAAAACTCACCAGTCCAGGTTCCTGATGTCAGTTTGTAGGGCTCCCCTGGGACTCTCAGGGCAGCACAAGTATGAGGTGGGGGCAGCTCCTGTCTGGGACTTATCCTTCGATGTTCCGATTTTTTGCACTCAGCTGCCCGCTCAGGGCCACAGGACTCGGAGCGCAAACATCGGCTCTTTTCCCTGGGAAAGAAAACTCACCAGTCCAGGTTCCTGATGTCAGTTTGTAGGGCTCCCCTGGGACTCTCAGGGCAGCACAAGTATGAGGTGGGGGCAGCTCCTGTCTGGGACTTATCCTTCGATGTTCCGATTTTTTGCACTCAGCTGCCCGCTCAGGGCCACAGGACTCGGAGCGCAAACATCGGCTCTTTTCCCTGGGAAAGAAAACTCACCAGTCCAGGTTCCTGATGTCAGTTTGTAGGGCTCCCCTGGGACTCTCAGGGCAGCACAAGTATGAGGTGGGGGCAGCTCCTGTCTGGGACTTATCCTTCGATGTTCCGATTTTTTGCACTCAGCTGCCCGCTCAGGGCCACAGGACTCGGAGCGCAAACATCGGCTCTTTTCCCTGGGAAAGAAAACTCACCAGTCCAGGTTCCTGATGTCAGTTTGTAGGGCTCCCCTGGGACTCTCAGGACAGCACAAGTATGAGGTGGAAGCAGCTCATGTCTGGGACTTATCCTTCGATGTTCCGATTTTTTGCAGTCAGCTGCCCGCTCAGGGCCACAGGACTCGGAGCGCAAACATCGGCTCTTTTCCCTGGGAAAGAAAACTCACCAGTCCAGGTTCCTGATGTCAGTTTGTAGGGCTCCCCTGGGACTCTCAGGGCAGCACAAGTATGAGGTGGGGGCAGCTCCTGTCTGGGACTTATCCTTCGATGTTCCGATTTTTTGCAGTCAGCTGCCCGCTCAGGGCCACAGGACTCGGAGCGCAAACATCGGCTCTTTTCCCTGGGAAAGAAAACTCACCAGTCCAGGTTCCTGATGTCAGTTTGTAGGGCTCCCCTGGGACTCTCAGGGCAGCACAAGTATGAGGTGGGGGCAGCTCCTGTCTGGGACTTATCCTTCGATGTTCCGATTTTTTGCACTCAGCTGCCCGCTCAGGGCCACAGGACTCGGAGCGCAAACATCGGCTCTTTTCCCTGGGAAAGAAAACTCACCAGTCCAGGTTCCTGATGTCAGGTTGTAGGGCTCTTTTTGGACTCTCAGGGCAGCACAAGTATGAGGTGGGGGCAGCTCCTGTCTGGGACTTATCCTTCGATGTTCCGATTTTTTGCACTCAGCTGCCCGCTCAGGGCCACAGGACTCGGAGCGCAAACATCGGCTCTTTTCCCTGGGAAAGAAAACTCACCAGTCCAGGTTCCTGATGTCAGTTTGTAGGGCTCCCCTGGGACTCTCAGGGCAGCACAAGTATGAGGTGGGGGCAGCTCCTGTCTGGGACTTATCCTTCGATGTTTCGATTTTTTGCACTCAGCTGCCCGCTCAGGGCCACAGGACTCGGAGCGCAAACATCGGCTCTTTTCCCTGGGAAAGAAAACTCACCAGTCCAGGTTCCTGATGTCAGTTTGTAGGGCTCCCCTGGGACTCTCAGGGCAGCACAAGTATGAGGTGGGGGCAGCTCCTGTCTGGGACTTATCCTTCGATGTTCCGATTTTTTGCACTCAGCTGCCCGCTCAGGGCCACAGGACTCGGAGCGCAAACATCGGCTCTTTTCCCTGGGAAAGAAAACTCACCAGTCCAGGTTCCTGATGTCAGGTTGTAGGGCTCTTTTTGGACTCTCAGGGCAGCACAAGTATGAGGTGGGGGCAGCTCCTGTCTGGGACTTATCCTTCGATGTTCCGATTTTTTGCACTCAGCTGCCCGCTCAGGGCCACAGGACTCGGAGCGCAAACATCGGCTCTTTTCCCTGGGAAAGAAAACTCACCAGTCCAGGTTCCTGATGTCAGTTTGTAGGGCTCCCCTGGGACTCTCAGGGCAGCACAAGTATGAGGTGGGGGCAGCTCCTGTCTGGGACTTATCCTTCGATGTTTCGATTTTTTGCACTCAGCTGCCCGCTCAGGGCCACAGGACTCGGAGCGCAAACATCGGCTCTTTTCCCTGGGAAAGAAAACTCACCAGTCCAGGTTCCTGATGTCAGTTTGTAGGGCTCCCCTGGGACTCTCAGGGCAGCACAAGTATGAGGTGGGGGCAGCTCCTGTCTGGGACTTATCCTTCGATGTTCCGATTTTTTGCACTCAGCTGCCCGCTCAGGGCCACAGGACTCGGAGCGCAAACATCGGCTCTTTTCCCTGGGAAAGAAAACTCACCAGTCCAGGTTCCTGATGTCAGTTTGTAGGGCTCCCCTGGGACTCTCAGGGCAGCACAAGTATGAGGTGGGGGCAGCTCCTGTCTGGGACTTATCCTTCGATGTTCCGATTTTTTGCAGTCAGCTGCCCGCTCAGGGCCACAGGACTCGGAGCGCAAACATCGGCTCTTTTCCCTGGGAAAGAAAACTCACCAGTCCAGGTTCCTGATGTCAGTTTGTAGGGCTCCCCTGGGACTCTCAGGGCAGCACAAGTATGAGGTGGGGGCAGCTCCTGTCTGGGACTTATCCTTCGATGTTCGGATTTTTTGCACTCAGCTGCCCGCTCAGGGCCACAGGACTCGGAGCGCAAACATCGGCCCTTTTCCCTGGGAAAGAAAACTCACCAGTCCAGGTTCCTGATGTCAGGTTGTAGGGCTCTTTTTGGACTCTCAGGGCAGCACAAGTATGAGGTGGGGGCAGCTCCTGTCTGGGACTTATCCTTCGATGTTTCGATTTTTTGCACTCAGCTGCCCGCTCAGGGCCACAGGACTCGGAGCGCAAACATCGGCTCTTTTCCCTGGGAAAGAAAACTCACCAGTCCAGGTTCCTGATGTCAGTTTGTAGGGCTCCCCTGGGACTCTCAGGGCAGCACAAGTATGAGGTGGGGGCAGCTCCTGTCTGGGACTTATCCTTCGATGTTCCGATTTTTTGCACTCAGCTGCCCGCTCAGGGCCACAGGACTCGGAGCGCAAACATCGGCTCTTTTCCCTGGGAAAGAAAACTCACCAGTCCAGGTTCCTGATGTCAGGTTGTAGGGCTCTTTTTGGACTCTCAGGGCAGCACAAGTATGAGGTGGGGGCAGCTCCTGTCTGGGACTTATCCTTCGATGTTCCGATTTTTTGCACTCAGCTGCCCGCTCAGGGCCACAGGACTCGGAGCGCAAACATCGGCTCTTTTCCCTGGGAAAGAAAACTCACCAGTCCAGGTTCCTGATGTCAGTTTGTAGGGCTCCCCTGGGACTCTCAGGGCAGCACAAGTATGAGGTGGGGGCAGCTCCTGTCTGGGACTTATCCTTCGATGTTTCGATTTTTTGCACTCAGCTGCCCGCTCAGGGCCACAGGACTCGGAGCGCAAACATCGGCTCTTTTCCCTGGGAAAGAAAACTCACCAGTCCAGGTTCCTGATGTCAGTTTGTAGGGCTCCCCTGGGACTCTCAGGGCAGCACAAGTATGAGGTGGGGGCAGCTCCTGTCTGGGACTTATCCTTCGATGTTCCGATTTTTTGCACTCAGCTGCCCGCTCAGGGCCACAGGACTCGGAGCGCAAACATCGGCTCTTTTCCCTGGGAAAGAAAACTCACCAGTCCAGGTTCCTGATGTCAGTTTGTAGGGCTCCCCTGGGACTCTCAGGGCAGCACAAGTATGAGGTGGGGGCAGCTCCTGTCTGGGACTTATCCTTCGATGTTCCGATTTTTTGCAGTCAGCTGCCCGCTCAGGGCCACAGGACTCGGAGCGCAAACATCGGCTCTTTTCCCTGGGAAAGAAAACTCACCAGTCCAGGTTCCTGATGTCAGTTTGTAGGGCTCCCCTGGGACTCTCAGGGCAGCACAAGTATGAGGTGGGGGCAGCTCCTGTCTGGGACTTATCCTTCGATGTTCGGATTTTTTGCACTCAGCTGCCCGCTCAGGGCCACAGGACTCGGAGCGCAAACATCGGCCCTTTTCCCTGGGAAAGAAAACTCACCAGTCCAGGTTCCTGATGTCAGGTTGTAGGGCTCTTTTTGGACTCTCAGGGCAGCACAAGTATGAGGTGGGGGCAGCTCCTGTCTGGGATTTATCCTTCGATGTTCCGATTTTTTGCACTCAGCTGCCCGCTCAGGGCCACAGGACTCGGAGCGCAAACATCGGCTCTTTTCCCTGGGAAAGAAAACTCACCAGTCCAGGTTCCTGATGTCAGTTTGTAGGGCTCCCCTGGGACTCTCAGGGCAGCACAAGTATGAGGTGGGGGCAGCTCCTGTCTGGGACTTATCCTTCGATGTTCCGATTTTTTGCACTCAGCTGCCCGCTCAGGGCCACAGGACTCGGAGCGTAAACATCGGCTCTTTTCCCTGGGAAAGAAAACTCACCAGTCCAGGTTCCTGATGTCAGTTTGTAGGGCTCCCCTGGGACTCTCAGGGCAGCACAAGTATGAGGTGGGGGCAGCTCCTGTCTGGGACTTATCCTTCGATGTTCCGATTTTTTGCACTCAGCTGCCCGCTCAGGGCCACAGGACTCGGAGCGCAAACATCGGCTCTTTTCCCTGGGAAAGAAAACTCACCAGTCCAGGTTCCTGATGTCAGTTTGTAGGGCTCCCCTGGGACTCTCAGGGCAGCACAAGTATGAGGTGGGGGCAGCTCCTGTCTGGGACTTATCCTTCGATGTTCCGATTTTTTGCACTCAGCTGCCCGCTCAGGGCCACAGGACTCGGAGCGCAAACATCGGCTCTTTTCCCTGGGAAAGAAAACTCACCAGTCCAGGTTCCTGATGTCAGTTTGTAGGGCTCTTTTTGGACTCCCAGGGCAGCACAAGTATGAGGTGGGGGAAGCTCCTGTCTGGGACTTATCCTTCGATGTTCCGATTTTTTGCACTCAGCTGCCCGCTCAGGGCCACAGGACTCGGAGCGCAAACATCGACTCTTTTCCCTGGGAAAGAAAACTCACCAGTCCAGGTTCCTGATGTCAGGTTGTAGGGCTCTTTTTGGACTCTCAGGGCAGCACAAGTATGAGGTGGGGGCAGCTCCGGTCTGGGACTTATTCTTCGATGTTCCGATTTTTTGCAGTCAGCTGCCCGCTCAGGGCCACAGGACTCGGGGCGCAAACATCGGCTCTTTTCCCTGGGAAAGAAAACTCACCAGTCCAGGTTCCTGATGTCAGGTTGTAGGGCTCCCCTGGGACTCTCAGGGCAGCAAAAGTATGAGGTGGGGGCAGCTCCTGTCTGGGACTTATCCTTCGATGTTCCGATTTTTTGCAGTCAGCTGCCCGCTCAGGGCCACAGGACTCGGAGCGCAAACATCGGCTCTTTTCCCTGGGAAAGAAAACTCACCAGTCCAGGTTCCTGATGTCAGTTTGTAGGGCTCCCCTGGGACTCTCAGGGCAGCACAAGTATGAGGTGGGGGCAGCTCCTGTCTGGGACTTATCCTTCGATGTTCCGATTTTTTGCACTCAGCTGCCCGCTCAGGGCCACAGGACTCGGAGCGCAAACATCGGCTCTTTTCCCTGGGAAAGAAAACTCACCAGTCCAGGTTCCTGATGTCAGTTTGTAGGGCTCCCCTGGGACTCTCAGGGCAGCACAAGTATGAGGTGGGGGCAGCTCCTGTCTGGGACTTATCCTTCGATGTTCCGATTTTTTGCACTCAGCTGCCCGCTCAGGGCCACAGGACTCGGAGCGCAAACATCGGCTCTTTTCCCTGGGAAAGAAAACTCACCAGTCCAGGTTCCTGATGTCAGTTTGTAGGGCTCCCCTGGGACTCTCAGGGCAGCACAAGTATGAGGTGGGGGCAGCTCCTGTCTGGGACTTATCCTTCGATGTTCCGATTTTTTGCACTCAGCTGCCCGCTCAGGGCCACAGGACTCGGAGCGCAAACATCGGCTCTTTTCCCTGGGAAAGAAAACTCACCAGTCCAGGTTCCTGATGTCAGTTTGTAGGGCTCCCCTGGGACTCTCAGGACAGCACAAGTATGAGGTGGAAGCAGCTCATGTCTGGGACTTATCCTTCGATGTTCCGATTTTTTGCAGTCAGCTGCCCGCTCAGGGCCACAGGACTCGGAGCGCAAACATCGGCTCTTTTCCCTGGGAAAGAAAACTCACCAGTCCAGGTTCCTGATGTCAGTTTGTAGGGCTCCCCTGGGACTCTCAGGGCAGCACAAGTATGAGGTGGGGGCAGCTCCTGTCTGGGACTTATCCTTCGATGTTCCGATTTTTTGCAGTCAGCTGCCCGCTCAGGGCCACAGGACTCGGAGCGCAAACATCGGCTCTTTTCCCTGGGAAAGAAAACTCACCAGTCCAGGTTCCTGATGTCAGTTTGTAGGGCTCCCCTGGGACTCTCAGGGCAGCACAAGTATGAGGTGGGGGCAGCTCCTGTCTGGGACTTATCCTTCGATGTTCCGATTTTTTGCACTCAGCTGCCCGCTCAGGGCCACAGGACTCGGAGCGCAAACATCGGCTCTTTTCCCTGGGAAAGAAAACTCACCAGTCCAGGTTCCTGATGTCAGGTTGTAGGGCTCTTTTTGGACTCTCAGGGCAGCACAAGTATGAGGTGGGGGCAGCTCCTGTCTGGGACTTATCCTTCGATGTTCCGATTTTTTGCACTCAGCTGCCCGCTCAGGGCCACAGGACTCGGAGCGCAAACATCGGCTCTTTTCCCTGGGAAAGAAAACTCACCAGTCCAGGTTCCTGATGTCAGTTTGTAGGGCTCCCCTGGGACTCTCAGGGCAGCACAAGTATGAGGTGGGGGCAGCTCCTGTCTGGGACTTATCCTTCGATGTTTCGATTTTTTGCACTCAGCTGCCCGCTCAGGGCCACAGGACTCGGAGCGCAAACATCGGCTCTTTTCCCTGGGAAAGAAAACTCACCAGTCCAGGTTCCTGATGTCAGTTTGTAGGGCTCCCCTGGGACTCTCAGGGCAGCACAAGTATGAGGTGGGGGCAGCTCCTGTCTGGGACTTATCCTTCGATGTTCCGATTTTTTGCACTCAGCTGCCCGCTCAGGGCCACAGGACTCGGAGCGCAAACATCGGCTCTTTTCCCTGGGAAAGAAAACTCACCAGTCCAGGTTCCTGATGTCAGTTTGTAGGGCTCCCCTGGGACTCTCAGGGCAGCACAAGTATGAGGTGGGGGCAGCTCCTGTCTGGGACTTATCCTTCGATGTTCCGATTTTTTGCAGTCAGCTGCCCGCTCAGGGCCACAGGACTCGGAGCGCAAACATCGGCTCTTTTCCCTGGGAAAGAAAACTCACCAGTCCAGGTTCCTGATGTCAGTTTGTAGGGCTCCCCTGGGACTCTCAGGGCAGCACAAGTATGAGGTGGGGGCAGCTCCTGTCTGGGACTTATCCTTCGATGTTCGGATTTTTTGCACTCAGCTGCCCGCTCAGGGCCACAGGACTCGGAGCGCAAACATCGGCCCTTTTCCCTGGGAAAGAAAACTCACCAGTCCAGGTTCCTGATGTCAGGTTGTAGGGCTCTTTTTGGACTCTCAGGGCAGCACAAGTATGAGGTGGGGGCAGCTCCTGTCTGGGATTTATCCTTCGATGTTCCGATTTTTTGCACTCAGCTGCCCGCTCAGGGCCACAGGACTCGGAGCGCAAACATCGGCTCTTTTCCCTGGGAAAGAAAACTCACCAGTCCAGGTTCCTGATGTCAGTTTGTAGGGCTCCCCTGGGACTCTCAGGGCAGCACAAGTATGAGGTGGGGGCAGCTCCTGTCTGGGACTTATCCTTCGATGTTCCGATTTTTTGCACTCAGCTGCCCGCTCAGGGCCACAGGACTCGGAGCGCAAACATCGGCTCTTTTCCCTGGGAAAGAAAACTCACCAGTCCAGGTTCCTGATGTCAGTTTGTAGGGCTCCCCTGGGACTCTCAGGGCAGCACAAGTATGAGGTGGGGGCAGCTCCTGTCTGGGACTTATCCTTCGATGTTCCGATTTTTTGCACTCAGCTGCCCGCTCAGGGCCACAGGACTCGGAGCGCAAACATCGGCTCTTTTCCCTGGGAAAGAAAACTCACCAGTCCAGGTTCCTGATGTCAGTTTGTAGGGCTCCCCTGGGACTCTCAGGGCAGCACAAGTATGAGGTGGGGGCAGCTCCTGTCTGGGACTTATCCTTCGATGTTCCGATTTTTTGCAGTCAGCTGCCCGCTCAGGGCCACAGGACTCGGAGCGCAAACATCGGCTCTTTTCCCTGGGAAAGAAAACTCACCAGTCCAGGTTCCTGATGTCAGTTTGTAGGGCTCCCCTGGGACTCTCAGGGCAGCACAAGTATGAGGTGGGGGCAGCTCCTGTCTGGGACTTATCCTTCGATGTTCCGATTTTTTGCACTCAGCTGCCCGCTCAGGGCCACAGGACTCGGAGCGCAAACATCGGCTCTTTTCCCTGGGAAAGAAAACTCACCAGTCCAGGTTCCTGATGTCAGGTTGTAGGGCTCTTTTTGGACTCTCAGGGCAGCACAAGTATGAGGTAAGGGCAGCTCCTGTCTGGGATTTATCCTTCGATGTTCCGATTTTTTGCAGTCTGCTGCCCGCTCAGGGCCACAGGACTCGGAGCGCAAACATCGGCTCTTTTCCCTGGGAAAGAAAACTCACCAGTCCAGGTTCCTGATGTCAGGTTGTAGGGCTCCCCTGGGACTCTCAGGGCAGCACAAGTATGAGGTGGGGGCAGCTCCTGTCTGGGACTTATCCTTCGATGTTCCGATTTTTTGCACTCAGCTGCCCGCTCAGGGCCACAGGACTCGGAGCGTAAACATCGGCTCTTTTCCCTGGGAAAGAAAACTCACCAGTCCAGGTTCCTGATGTCAGTTTGTAGGGCTCCCCTGGGACTCTCAGGGCAGCACAAGTATGAGGTGGGGGCAGCTCCTGTCTGGGACTTATCCTTCGATGTTCCGATTTTTTGCACTCAGCTGCCCGCTCAGGGCCACAGGACTCGGAGCGCAAACATCGGCTCTTTTCCCTGGGAAAGAAAACTCACCAGTCCAGGTTCCTGATGTCAGTTTGTAGGGCTCCCCTGGGACTCTCAGGGCAGCACAAGTATGAGGTGGGGGCAGCTCCTGTCTGGGACTTATCCTTCGATGTTCCGATTTTTTGCACTCAGCTGCCCGCTCAGGGCCACAGGACTCGGAGCGCAAACATCGGCTCTTTTCCCTGGGAAAGAAAACTCACCAGTCCAGGTTCCTGATGTCAGTTTGTAGGGCTCTTTTTGGACTCCCAGGGCAGCACAAGTATGAGGTGGGGGAAGCTCCTGTCTGGGACTTATCCTTCGATGTTCCGATTTTTTGCACTCAGCTGCCCGCTCAGGGCCACAGGACTCGGAGCGCAAACATCGACTCTTTTCCCTGGGAAAGAAAACTCACCAGTCCAGGTTCCTGATGTCAGTTTGTAGGGCTCCCCTGGGACTCTCAGGACAGCACAAGTATGAGGTGGAAGCAGCTCCTGTCTGGGACTTATCCTTCGATGTTCCGATTTTTTGCACTCAGCTGCCCGCTCAGGGCCACAGGACTCGGAGCGCAAACATCGGCTCTTTTCCCTGGGAAAGAAAACTCACCAGTCCAGGTTCCTGATGTCAGGTTGTAGGGCTCTTTTTGGACTCTCAGGGCAGCACAAGTATGAGGTGGGGGAAGCTCCTGTCTGGGACTTATCCTTCGATGTTCCGATTTTTTGCACTCAGCTGCCCGCTCAGGGCCACAGGACTTGGAGCGCAAACATCGGCTCTTTTCCCTGGGAAAGAAAACTCACCAGTCCAGGTTCCTGATGTCAGTTTGTAGGGCTCCCCTGGGACTCTCAGGACAGCACAAGTATGAGGTGGAAGCAGCTCCTGTCTGGGACTTATCCTTCGATGTTCCGATTTTTTGCACTCAGCTGCCCGCTCAGGGCCACAGGACTCGGAGCGCAAACATCGGCTCTTTTCCCTGGGAAAGAAAACTCACCAGTCCAGGTTCCTGATGTCAGTTTGTAGGGCTCCCCTGGGACTCTCAGGGCAGCACAAGTATGAGGTGGGGGCAGCTCCTGTCTGGGACTTATCCTTCGATGTTCCGATTTTTTGCAGTCAGCTGCCCGCTCAGGGCCACAGGACTCGGAGCGCAAACATCGCCTCTTTTCCCTGGGAAAGAAAACTCACCAGTCCAGGTTCCTGATGTCAGTTTGTAGGGCTCCCCTGGGACTCTCAGGGCAGCACAAGTATGAGGTGGGGGCAGCTCCTGTCTGGGACTTATCCTTCGATGTTCTGATTTTTTGCACTCAGCTGCCCGCTCAAGGCCACAGGACTCGGAGCGCAAACATCGGCTCTTTTCCCTGGGAAAGAAAACTCACCAGTCCAGGTTCCTGATGTCAGTTTGTAGGGCTCCCCTGGGACTCTCTGGGTAGCACAAGTATGAGGTGGGGGCAGCTCCTGTCTGGGACTTATCCTTCGATGTTCGGATTTTTTGCACTCAGCTGCCCGCTCAGGGCCACAGGACTCGGAGCGCAAACATCGGCTCTTTTCCCTGGGAAAGAAAACTCACCAGTCCAGGTTCCTGATGTCAGTTTGTAGGGCTCCCCTGGGACTCTCAGGGCAGCACAAGTATGAGGTGGGGGCAGCTCCTGTCTGGGACTTATCCTTCGATGTTCCGATTTTTTGCACTCAGCTGCCCGCTCAGGGCCACAGGACTCGGAGCGCAAACATCGGCTCTTTTCCCTGGGAAAGAAAACTCACCAGTCCAGGTTCCTGATGTCAGTTTGTAGGGCTCCCCTGGGACTCTCAGGGCAGCACAAGTATGAGGTGGGGGCAGCTCCTGTCTGGGACTTATCCTTCGATGTTCCGATTTTTTGCACTCAGCTGCCCGCTCAGGGCCACAGGACTCGGAGCGCAAACATCGGCTCTTTTCCCTGGGAAAGAAAACTCACCAGTCCAGGTTCCTGATGTCAGTTTGTAGGGCTCTTTTTGGACTCCCAGGGCAGCACAAGTATGAGGTGGGGGCAGCTCCTGTCTGGGACTTATCCTTCGATGTTCCGATTTTTTGCACTCAGCTGCCCGCTCAGGGCCACAGGACTCGGAGCGCAAACATCGGCTCTTTTCCCTGGGAAAGAAAACTCACCAGTCCAGGTTCCTGATGTCAGTTTGTAGGGCTCCCCTGGGACTCTCAGGGCAGCACAAGTATGAGGTGGGGGCAGCTCCTGTCTGGGACTTATCCTTCGATGTTCCGATTTTTTGCACTCAGCTGCCCGCTCAGGGCCACAGGACTCGGAGCGCAAACATCGGCTCTTTTCCCTGGGAAAGAAAACTCACCAGTCCAGGTTCCTGATGTCAGGTTGTAGGGCTCTTTTTGGACTCTCAGGGCAGCACAAGTATGAGGTAAGGGCAGCTCCTGTCTGGGATTTATCCTTCGATGTTCCGATTTTTTGCAGTCTGCTGCCCGCTCAGGGCCACAGGACTCGGAGCGCAAACATCGGCTCTTTTCCCTGGGAAAGAAAACTCACCAGTCCAGGTTCCTGATGTCAGGTTGTAGGGCTCCCCTGGGACTCTCAGGGCAGCACAAGTATGAGGTGGGGGCAGCTCCTGTCTGGGACTTATCCTTCGATGTTCCGATTTTTTGCACTCAGCTGCCCGCTCAGGGCCACAGTACTCGGAGCGTAAACATCGGCTCTTTTCCCTGGGAAAGAAAACTCACCGGTCCAGGTTCCTGATGTCAGTTTGTAGGGCTCCCCTGGGACTCTCAGGGCAGCACAAGTATGAGGTGGGGGCAGCTCCTGTCTGGGACTTATCCTTCGATGTTCGGATTTTTTGCACTCAGCTGCCCGCTCAGGGCCACAGGACTCGGAGCGCAAACATCGGCTCTTTTCCCTGGGAAAGAAAACTCACCAGTCCAGGTTCCTGATGTCAGTTTGTAGGGCTCTTTTTGGACTCCCAGGGCAGCACAAGTATGAGGTGGGGGAAGCTCCTGTCTGGGACTTATCCTTCGATGTTCCGATTTTTTGCACTCAGCTGCCCGCTCAGGGCCACAGGACTCGGAGCGCAAACATCGACTCTTTTCCCTGGGAAAGAAAACTCACCAGTCCAGGTTCCTGATGTCAGTTTGTAGGGCTCCCCTGGGACTCTCAGGACAGCACAAGTATGAGGTGGAAGCAGCTCCTGTCTGGGACTTATCCTTCGATGTTCCGATTTTTTGCACTCAGCTGCCCGCTCAGGGCCACAGGACTCGGAGCGCAAACATCGGCTCTTTTCCCTGGGAAAGAAAACTCACCAGTCCAGGTTCCTGATGTCAGTTTGTAGGGCTCCCCTGGGACTCTCAGGGCAGCACAAGTATGAGGTGGGGGCAGCTCCTGTCTGGGACTTATCCTTCGATGTTCCGATTTTTTGCACTCAGCTGCCCGCTCAGGGCCACAGGACTCGGAGCGCAAACATCGGCTCTTTTCCCTGGGAAAGAAAACTCACCAGTCCAGGTTCCTGATGTCAGTTTGTAGGGCTCCCCTGGGACTCTCAGGGCAGCACAAGTATGAGGTGGGGGCAGCTCCTGTCTGGGACTTATCCTTCGATGTTCCGATTTTTTGCACTCAGCTGCCCGCTCAGGGCCACAGGACTCGGAGCGCAAACATCGACTCTTTTCCCTGGGAAAGAAAACTCACCAGTCCAGGTTCCTGATGTCAGTTTGTAGGGCTCCCCTGGGACTCTCAGGACAGCACAAGTATGAGGTGGAAGCAGATCCTGTCTGGGACTTATCCTTCGATGTTCCGATTTTTTGCACTCAGCTGCCCGCTCAGGGCCACAGGACTCGGAGCGCAAACATCGGCTCTTTTCCCTGGGAAAGAAAACTCACCAGTCCAGGTTCCTGATGTCAGGTTTTAGGGCTCTTTTTGGACTCTCAGGGCAGCACAAGTATGAGGTGGGGGCAGCTCCTGTCTGGGACTTATCCTTCGATGTTCCGATTTTTTGCACTCAGCTGCCCGCTCAGGGCCACAGGACTCGGAGCGCAAACATCGACTCTTTTCCCTGGGAAAGAAAACTCACCAGTCCAGGTTCCTGATGTCAGTTTGTAGGGCTCCCCTGGGACTCTCAGGACAGCACAAGTATGAGGTGGAAGCAGATCCTGTCTGGGACTTATCCTTCGATGTTCCGATTTTTTGCACTCAGCTGCCCGCTCAGGGCCACAGGACTCGGAGCGCAAACATCGGCTCTTTTCCCTGGGAAAGAAAACTCACCAGTCCAGGTTCCTGATGTCAGTTTGTAGGGCTCCCCTGGGACTCTCAGGGCAGCACAAGTATGAGGTGGGGGCAGCTCCTGTCTGGGACTTATCCTTCGATGTTCGGATTTTTTGCACTCAGCTGCCCGCTCAGGGCCACAGGACTCGGAGCGCAAACATCGGCTCTTTTCCCTGGGAAAGAAAACTCACCAGTCCAGGTTCCTGATGTCAGTTTGTAGGGCTCCCCTGGGACTCTCAGGGCAGCACAAGTATGAGGTGGGGGCAGCTCCTGTCTGGGACTTATCCTTCGATGTTCCGATTTTTTGCACTCAGCTGCCCGCTCAGGGCCACAGGACTTGGAGCGCAAACATCGGCTCTTTTCCCTGGGAAAGAAAACTCACCAGTCCAGGTTCCTGATGTCAGTTTGTAGGGCTCTTTTTGGACTCTCAGGGCAGCACAAGTATGAGGTGGGGGCAGCTCCTGTCTGGGACTTATCCTTCGATGTTCCGATTTTTTGCACTCAGCTGCCCGCTCAGGGCCACAGGAGTCGGAGCGCAAACATCGGCTCTTTTCCCTGGGAAAGAAAACTCACCAGTCCAGGTTCCTGATGTCAGTTTGTAGGGCTCCCCTGGGACTCTCAGGACAGCACAAGTATGAGGTGGAAGCAGCTCCTGTCTGGGACTTATCCTTCGATGTTCGGATTTTTTGCACTCAGCTGCCCGCTCAGGGCCACAGGACTCGGAGCGCAATCATCAGCTCTTTTCACTGGGAAAGAAAACTCACCAGTCCAGGTTCCTGATGTCAGTTTGTAGGGCTCCCCTGGGACTCTCAGGGCAGCACAAGTATGAGGTGGGGGCAGCTCCTGTCTGGGACTTATCCTTCGATGTTCCGATTTTTTGCACTCAGCTGCCCGCTCAGGGCCACAGGACTCGGAGCGCAAACATCGGCTCTTTTCCCTGGGAAAGAAAACTCACCAGTCCAGGTTCCTGATGTCAGGTTGTAGGGCTCCCCTGGGACTCTCAGGGCAGCACACTTATGAGGTGGGGGCAGCTCCTGTCTGGGACTTATCCTTCGATGTTCGGATTTTTTGCACTCAGCTGCCCGCTCAGGGCCACAGGACTCGGAGCGCAAACATCGGCTCTTTTCCCTGGGAAAGAAAACTCACCAGTCCAGGTTCCTGATGTCAGTTTGTAGGGCTCCCCTGGGACTCTCAGGACAGCACAAGTATGAGGTGGAAGCAGCTCCTGTCTGGGACTTATCCTTCGATGTTCCGATTTTTTGCACTCAGCTGCCCGCTCAGGGCCACAGGACTCGGAGCGCAAACATCGGCTCTTTTCCCTGGGAAAGAAAACTCACCAGTCCAGGTTCCTGATGTCAGGTTGTAGGGCTCTTTTTGGACTCTCAGGGCAGCACAAGTATGAGGTAAGGGCAGCTCCTGTCTGGGATTTATCCTTCGATGTTCCGATTTTTTGCAGTCTGCTGCACGCTCAGGGCCACAGGACTCGGAGCGCAAACATCGGCTCTTTTCCCTGGGAAAGAAAACTCACCAGTCCAGGTTCCTGATGTCAGTTTGTAGGGCTCCCCTGGGACTCTCAGGGCAGCACAAGTATGAGGTGGGGGCAGCTCCTGTCTGGGACTTATCCTTCGATGTTCCGATTTTTTGCACTCAGCTGCCCGCTCAGGGCCACAGGACTCGGAGCGTAAACATCGGCTCTTTTCCCTGGGAAAGAAAACTCACCAGTCCAGGTTCCTGATGTCAGTTTGTAGGGCTCCCCTGGGACTCTCAGGGCAGCACAAGTATGAGGTGGGGGCAGCTCCTGTCTGGGACTTATCCTTTGATGTTCCGATTTTTTGCACTCAGCTGCCCGCTCAGGGCCACAGGACTCGGAGCGCAAACATCGGCTCTTTTCCCTGGGAAAGAAAACTCACCAGTCCAGGTTCCTGATGTCAGTTTGTAGGGCTCTTTTTGGACTCCCAGGGCAGCACAAGTATGAGGTGGGGGAAGCTCCTGTCTGAGACTTATCCTTCGATGTTCCGATTTTTTGCACTCAGCTGCCCGCTCAGGGCCACAGGACTCGGAGCGCAAACATCGACTCTTTTCCCTGGGAAAGAAAACTCACCAGTCCAGGTTCCTGATGTCAGTTTGTAGGGCTCCCCTGGGACTCTCAGGACAGCACAAGTATGAGGTGGAAGCAGCTCCTGTCTGGGACTTATCCTTCGATGTTCCGATTTTTTGCACTCAGCTGCCCGCTCAGGGCCACAGGACTCGGAGCGCAAACATCGGCTCTTTTCCCTGGGAAAGAAAACTCACCAGTCCAGGTTCCTGATGTCAGTTTGTAGGGCTCCCCTGGGACTCTCAGGGCAGCACAAGTATGAGGTGGGGGCAGCTCCTGTCTGGGACTTATCCTTCGATGTTCCGATTTTTTGCACTCAGCTGCCCGCTCAGGGCCACAGGACTCGGAGCGCAAACATCGGCTCTTTTCCCTGGGAAAGAAAACTCACCAGTCCAGGTTCCTGATGTCAGTTTGTAGGGCTCCCCTGGGACTCTCAGGGCAGCACAAGTATGAGGTGGGGGCAGCTCCTGTCTGGGACTTATCCTTCGATGTTCCGATTTTTTGCACTCAGCTGCCCGCTCAGGGCCACAGGACTCGGAGCGCAAACATCGGCTCTTTTCCCTGGGAAAGAAAACTCACCAGTCCAGGTTCCTGATGTCAGTTTGTAGGGCTCTTTTTGGACTCCCAGGGCAGCACAAGTATGAGGTGGGGGAAGCTCCTGTCTGGGACTTATCCTTCGATGTTCCTGTTTTTTGCACTCAGCTGCCCGCTCAGGGCCACAGGACTCGGAGCGCAAACATCGGCTCTTTTCCCTGGGAAAGAAAACTCACCAGTCCAGGTTCCTGATGTCAGTTTGTAGGGCTCCCCTGGGACTCTCAGGGCAGCACAAGTATGAGGTGGGGGCAGCTCCTGTCTGGGACTTATCCTTCGATGTTCCGATTTTTTGCACTCAGCTGCCCGCTCAGGGCCACAGGACTCGGAGCGCAAACATCGGCTCTTTTCCCTGGGAAAGAAAACTCACCAGTCCAGGTTCCTGATGTCAGTTTGTAGGGCTCCCCTGGGACTCTCAGGGCAGCACAAGTATGAGGTGGGGGCAGCTCCTGTCTGGGACTTATCCTTCGATGTTCCGATTTTTTGCACTCAGCTGCCCGCTCAGGGCCACAGGACTTGGAGCGCAAACATCGGCTCTTTTCCCTGGGAAAGAAAACTCACCAGTCCAGGTTCCTGATGTCAGTTTGTAGGGCTCTTTTTGGACTCTCAGGGCAGCACAAGTATGAGGTGGGGGAAGCTCCTGTCTGGGACTTATCCTTCGATGTTCCGATTTTTTGCACTCAGCTGCCCGCTCAGGGCCACAGGAGTCGGAGCGCAAACATCGGCTCTTTTCCCTGGGAAAGAAAACTCACCAGTCCAGGTTCCTGATGTCAGTTTGTAGGGCTCCCCTGGGACTCTCAGGACAGCACAAGTATGAGGTGGAAGCAGCTCCTGTCTGGGACTTATCCTTCGATGTTCGGATTTTTTGCACTCAGCTGCCCGCTCAGGGCCACAGGACTCGGAGCGCAAACATCAGCTCTTTTCCCTGGGAAAGAAAACTCACCAGTCCAGGTTCCTGATGTCAGTTTGTAGGGCTCCCCTGGGACTCTCAGGGCAGCACAAGTATGAGGTGGGGGCAGCTCCTGTCTGGGACTTATCCTTCGATGTTCCGATTTTTTGCACTCAGCTGCCCGCTCAGGGCCACAGGACTCGGAGCGCAAACATCGGCTCTTTTCCCTGGGAAAGAAAACTCACCAGTCCAGGTTCCTGATGTCAGTTTGTAGGGCTCCCCTGGGACTCTCAGGGCAGCACAAGTATGAGGTGGGGGCAGCTCCTGTCTGGGACTTATCCTTCGATGTTCGGATTTTTTGCACTCAGCTGCCCGCTCAGGGCCACAGGACTCGGAGCGCAAACATCGGCTCTTTTCCCTGGGAAAGAAAACTCACCAGTCCAGGTTCCTGATGTCAGTTTGTAGGGCTCCCCTGGGACTCTCAGGACAGCACAAGTATGAGGTGGAAGCAGCTCCTGTCTGGGACTTATCCTTCGATGTTCCGATTTTTTGCACTCAGCTGCCCGCTCAGGGCCACAGGACTCGGAGCGCAAACATCGGCTCTTTTCCCTGGGAAAGAAAACTCACCAGTCCAGGTTCCTGATGTCAGTTTGTAGGGCTCTTTTTGGACTCTCAGGACAGCACAAGTATGAGGTGGGGGCAGCTCCTGTCTGGGACTTATCCTTCGATGTTCCGATTTTTTGCACTCAGCTGCCCGCTCAGGGCCACAGGACTCGGAGCGCAAACATCGGCTCTTTTCCCTGGGAAAGAAAACTCACCAGTCCAGGTTCCTGATGTCAGTTTGTAGGGCTCCCCTGGGACTCTCAGGGCAGCACAAGTATGAGGTGGGGGCAGCTCCTGTCTGGGACTTATCCTTCGATGTTCGGATTTTTTGCAGTCAGCTGCCCGCTCAGGGCCACAGGACTCGGAGCGCAAACATCGGCTCTTTTCCCTGGGAAAGAAAACTCACCAGTCCAGGTTCCTGATGTCAGTTTGTAGGGCTCTTTTTGGACTCCCAGGGCAGCACAAGTATGAGGTGGGGGCAGCTCCTGTCTGGGACTTATCCTTCGATGTTCCGATTTTTTGCACTCAGCTGCCCGCTCAGGGCCACAGGACTCGGAGCGCAAACATCGGCTCTTTTCCCTGGGAAAGAAAACTCACCAGTCCAGGTTCCTGATGTCAGTTTGTAGGGCTCCCCTGGGACTCTCAGGGCAGCACAAGTATGAGGTGGGGGCAGCTCCTGTCTGGGACTTATCCTTCGATGTTCGGATTTTTTGCACTCAGCTGCCCGCTCAGGGCCACAGGACTCGGAGCGCAAACATCGGCTCTTTTCCCTGGGAAAGAAAACTCACCAGTCCAGGTTCCTGATGTCAGTTTGTAGGGCTCCCCTGGGACTCTCAGGGCAGCACAAGTATGAGGTGGGGGCAGCTCCTGTCTGGGACTTATCCTTCGATGTTCCGATTTTTTGCACTCAGCTGCCCGCTCAGGGCCACAGGACTCGGAGCGCAAACATCGGCTCTTTTCCCTGGGAAAGAAAACTCACCAGTCCAGGTTCCTGATGTCAGTTTGTAGGGCTCTTTTTGGACTCCCAGGGCAGCACAAGTATGAGGTGGGGGAAGCTCCTGTCTGGGACTTATCCTTCGATGTTCCGATTTTTTGCACTCAGCTGCCCGCTCAGGGCCACAGGACGCGGAGCGCAAACATCGACTCTTTTCCCTGGGAAAGAAAACTCACCAGTCCAGGTTCCTGATGTCAGTTTGTAGGGCTCCCCTGGGACTCTCAGGACAGCACAAGTATGAGGTGGGGGCAGCTCCTGTCTGGGACTTATCCTTCGATGTTCCGATTTTTTGCACTCAGCTGCCCGCTCAGGGCCACAGGACTCGGAGCGCAAACATCGGCTCTTTTCCCTGGGAAAGAAAACTCACCAGTCCAGGTTCCTGATGTCAGTTTGTAGGGCTCCCCTGGGACTCTCAGGGCAGCACAAGTATGAGGTGGGGGCAGCTCCTGTCTGGGACTTATCCTTCGATGTTCCGATTTTTTGCACTCAGCTGCCCGCTCAGGGCCACAGGACTCGGAGCGCAAACATCGGCTCTTTTCCCTGGGAAAGAAAACTCACCAGTCCAGGTTCCTGATGTCAGTTTGTAGGGCTCCCCTGGGACTCTCAGGGCAGCACAAGTATGAGGTGGGGGCAGCTCCTGTCTGGGACTTATCCTTCGATATTCGGATTTTTTGCACTCAGCTGCCCGCTCAGGGCCACAGGACTCGGAGCGCAAACATCGGCCCTTTTCCCTGGGAAAGAAAACTCACCAGTCCAGGTTCCTGATGTCAGGTGGTAGGGCTCTTTTTGGACTCTCAGGGCAGCACAAGTATGAGGTGGGGGCAGCTCCTGTTTGGGATTTATCCTTCGATGTTCCGATTTTTTGCAGTCAGCTGCCCGCTCAGGGCCACAGGACTCGGAGCGCAAACATCGGCTCTTTTCCCTGGGAAAGAAAACTCACCAGTCCAGGTTCCTGATGTCAGTTTGTAGGGCTCCCCTGGGACTCTCAGGGCAGCACAAGTATGAGGTGGGGGCAGCTCCTGTCTGGGACTTATCCTTCGATGTTCCGATTTTTTGCACTCAGCTGCCCGCTCAGGGCCACAGGACTCGGAGCGCAAACATCGGCTCTTTTCCCTGGGAAAGAAAACTCACCAGTCCAGGTTCCTGATGTCAGTTTGTAGGGCTCCCCTGGGACTCTCAGGGCAGCACAAGTATGAGGTGGGGGCAGCTCCTGTCTGGGACTTATCCTTCGATGTTCCGATTTTTTGCACTCAGCTGCCCGCTCAGGGCCACAGGACTCGGAGCGCAAACATCGGCTCTTTTCCCTGGGAAAGAAAACTCACCAGTCCAGGTTCCTGATGTCAGGTTGTAGGGCTCTTTTTGGACTCTCAGGGCAGCACAAGTATGAGTTGGGGGCAGCTCCTGTCTGGGACTTATCCTTCGATGTTCCGATTTTTTGCAGTCAGCTGCCCGCTCAGGGCCACAGGACTCGGAGCGCAAACATCGGCTCTTTTCCCTGGGAAAGAAAACTCACCAGTCCAGGTTCCTGATGTCAGTTTGTAGGGCTCCCCTGGGACTCTCAGGGCAGCACAAGTATGAGGTGGGGGCAGCTCCTGTCTGGGACTTATCCTTCGATGTTCCGATTTTTTGCACTCAGCTGCCCGCTCAGGGCCACAGGACTCGGAGCGCAAACATCGGCTCTTTTCCCTGGGAAAGAAAACTCACCAGTCCAGGTTCCTGATGTCAGGTTGTAGGGCTCTTTTTGGACTCTCAGGGCAGCACAAGTATGAGGTAAGGGCAGCTCCTGTCTGGGATTTATCCTTCGATGTTCCGATTTTTTGCAGTCTGCTGCCCGCTCAGGGCCACAGGACTCGGAGCGCAAACATCGGCTCTTTTCCCTGGGAAAGAAAACTCACCAGTCCAGGTTCCTGATGTCAGGTTGTAGGGCTCCCCTGGGACTCTCAGGGCAGCACAAGTATGAGGTGGGGGCAGCTCCTGTCTGGGACTTATCCTTCGATGTTCCGATTTTTTGCACTCAGCTGCCCGCTCAGGGCCACAGGACTCGGAGCGTAAACATCGGCTCTTTTCCCTGGGAAAGAAAACTCACCAGTCCAGGTTCCTGATGTCAGTTTGTAGGGCTCCCCTGGGACTCTCAGGGCAGCACAAGTATGAGGTGGGGGCAGCTCCTGTCTGGGACTTATCCTTCGATGTTCCGATTTTTTGCACTCAGCTGCCCGCTCAGGGCCACAGGACTCGGAGCGCAAACATCGGCTCTTTTCCCTGGGAAAGAAAACTCACCAGTCCAGGTTCCTGATGTCAGTTTGTAGGGCTCTTTTTGGACTCCCAGGGCAGCACAAGTATGAGGTGGGGGAAGCTCCTGTCTGGGACTTATCCTTCGATGTTCCGATTTTTTGCACTCAGCTGCCCGCTCAGGGCCACAGGACTCGGAGCGCAAACATCGACTCTTTTCCCTGGGAAAGAAAACTCACCAGTCCAGGTTCCTGATGTCAGTTTGTAGGGCTCCCCTGGGACTGTCAGTGCAGCACAAGTATGAGGTGGAAGCAGCTCCTGTCTGGGACTTATCCTTCGATGTTCCGATATTTTGCACTCAGCTGCCCGCTCAGGGCCACAGGACTCGGAGCGCAAACATCGGCTCTTTTCCCTGGGAAAGAAAACTCACCAGTCCAGGTTCCTGATGTCAGTTTGTAGGGCTCCCCTGGGACTCTCAGGGCAGCACAAGTATGAGGTGGGGGCAGCTCCTGTCTGGGACTTATCCTTCGATGTTCCGATTTTTTGCACTCAGCTGCCCGCTCAGGGCCACAGGACTCGGAGCGCAAACATCGGCTCTTTTCCCTGGGAAAGAAAACTCACCAGTCCAGGTTCCTGATGTCAGTTTGTAGGGCTCCCCTGGGACTCTCAGGACAGCACAAGTATGAGGTGGAAGCAGCTCCTGTCTGGGACTTATCCTTCGATGTTCCGATTTTTTGCACTCAGCTGCCCGCTCAGGGCCACAGGACTCGGAGCGCAAACATCGGCTCTTTTCCCTGGGAAAGAAAACTCACCAGTCCAGGTTCCTGATGTCAGTTTGTAGGGCTCTTTTTGGACTCTCAGGACAGCACAAGTATGAGGTGGGGGCAGCTCCTGTCTGGGACTTATCCTTCGATGTTCCGATTTTTTGCACTCAGCTGCCCGCTCAGGGCCACAGGACTCGGAGCGCAAACATCGGCTCTTTTCCCTGGGAAAGAAAACTCACCAGTCCAGGTTCCTGATGTCAGTTTGTAGGGCTCCCCTGGGACTCTCAGGGCAGCACAAGTATGAGGTGGGGGCAGCTCCTGTCTGGGACTTATCCTTCGATGTTCGGATTTTTTGCAGTCAGCTGCCCGCTCAGGGCCACAGGACTCGGAGCGCAAACATCGGCTCTTTTCCCTGGGAAAGAAAACTCACCAGTCCAGGTTCCTGATGTCAGTTTGTAGGGCTCTTTTTGGACTCCCAGGGCAGCACAAGTATGAGGTGGGGGCAGCTCCTGTCTGGGACTTATCCTTCGATGTTCCGATTTTTTGCACTCAGCTGCCCGCTCAGGGCCACAGGACTCGGAGCGCAAACATCGGCTCTTTTCCCTGGGAAAGAAAACTCACCAGTCCAGGTTCCTGATGTCAGTTTGTAGGGCTCCCCTGGGACTCTCAGGGCAGCACAAGTATGAGGTGGGGGCAGCTCCTGTCTGGGACTTATCCTTCGATGTTCGGATTTTTTGCACTCAGCTGCCCGCTCAGGGCCACAGGACTCGGAGCGCAAACATCGGCTCTTTTCCCTGGGAAAGAAAACTCACCAGTCCAGGTTCCTGATGTCAGGTTGTAGGGCTCCCCTGGGACTCTCAGGGCAGCACAAGTATGAGGTGGGGGCAGCTCCTGTCTGGGACTTATCCTTCGATGTTCCGATTTTTTGCACTCAGCTGCCCGCTCAGGGCCACAGGACTCGGAGCGCAAACATCGGCTCTTTTCCCTGGGAAAGAAAACTCACCAGTCCAGGTTCCTGATGTCAGTTTGTAGGGCTCTTTTTGGACTCCCAGGGCAGCACAAGTATGAGGTGGGGGAAGCTCCTGTCTGGGACTTATCCTTCGATGTTCCGATTTTTTGCACTCAGCTGCCCGCTCAGGGCCACAGGACGCGGAGCGCAAACATCGACTCTTTTCCCTGGGAAAGAAAACTCACCAGTCCAGGTTCCTGATGTCAGTTTGTAGGGCTCCCCTGGGACTCTCAGGACAGCACAAGTATGAGGTGGGGGCAGCTCCTGTCTGGGACTTATCCTTCGATGTTCCGATTTTTTGCACTCAGCTGCCCGCTCAGGGCCACAGGACTCGGAGCGCAAACATCGGCTCTTTTCCCTGGGAAAGAAAACTCACCAGTCCAGGTTCCTGATGTCAGTTTGTAGGGCTCCCCTGGGACTCTCAGGGCAGCACAAGTATGAGGTGGGGGCAGCTCCTGTCTGGGACTTATCCTTCGATGTTCCGATTTTTTGCACTCAGCTGCCCGCTCAGGGCCACAGGACTCGGAGCGCAAACATCGGCTCTTTTCCCTGGGAAAGAAAACTCACCAGTCCAGGTTCCTGATGTCAGTTTGTAGGGCTCCCCTGGGACTCTCAGGGCAGCACAAGTATGAGGTGGGGGCAGCTCCTGTCTGGGACTTATCCTTCGATATTCGGATTTTTTGCACTCAGCTGCCCGCTCAGGGCCACAGGACTCGGAGCGCAAACATCGGCCCTTTTCCCTGGGAAAGAAAACTCACCAGTCCAGGTTCCTGATGTCAGGTGGTAGGGCTCTTTTTGGACTCTCAGGGCAGCACAAGTATGAGGTGGGGGCAGCTCCTGTTTGGGATTTATCCTTCGATGTTCCGATTTTTTGCAGTCAGCTGCCCGCTCAGGGCCACAGGACTCGGAGCGCAAACATCGGCTCTTTTCCCTGGGAAAGAAAACTCACCAGTCCAGGTTCCTGATGTCAGTTTGTAGGGCTCCCCTGGGACTCTCAGGGCAGCACAAGTATGAGGTGGGGGCAGCTCCTGTCTGGGACTTATCCTTCGATGTTCCGATTTTTTGCACTCAGCTGCCCGCTCAGGGCCACAGGACTCGGAGCGCAAACATCGGCTCTTTTCCCTGGGAAAGAAAACTCACCAGTCCAGGTTCCTGATGTCAGTTTGTAGGGCTCCCCTGGGACTCTCAGGGCAGCACAAGTATGAGGTGGGGGCAGCTCCTGTCTGGGACTTATCCTTCGATGTTCCGATTTTTTGCACTCAGCTGCCCGCTCAGGGCCACAGGACTCGGAGCGCAAACATCGGCTCTTTTCCCTGGGAAAGAAAACTCACCAGTCCAGGTTCCTGATGTCAGTTTGTAGGGCTCCCCTGGGACTCTCAGGGCAGCACAAGTATGAGGTGGGGGCAGCTCCTGTCTGGGACTTATCCTTCGATGTTCCGATTTTTTGCAGTCAGCTGCCCGCTCAGGGCCACAGGACTCGGAGCGCAAACATCGGCTCTTTTCCCTGGGAAAGAAAACTCACCAGTCCAGGTTCCTGATGTCAGTTTGTAGGGCTCCCCTGGGACTCTCAGGGCAGCACAAGTATGAGGTGGGGGCAGCTCCTGTCTGGGACTTATCCTTCGATGTTCCGATTTTTTGCACTCAGCTGCCCGCTCAGGGCCACAGGACTCGGAGCGCAAACATCAGCTCTTTTCCCTGGGAAAGAAAACTCACCAGTCCAGGTTCCTGATGTCAGGTTGTAGGGCTCTTTTTGGACTCTCAGGGCAGCACAAGTATGAGGTAAGGGCAGCTCCTGTCTGGGATTTATCCTTCGATGTTCCGATTTTTTGCAGTCTGCTGCCCGCTCAGGGCCACAGGACTCGGAGCGCAAACATCGGCTCTTTTCCCTGGGAAAGAAAACTCACCAGTCCAGGTTCCTGATGTCAGGTTGTAGGGCTCCCCTGGGACTCTCAGGGCAGCACAAGTATGAGGTGGGGGCAGCTCCTGTCTGGGACTTATCCTTCGATGTTCCGATTTTTTGCACTCAGCTGCCCGCTCAGGGCCACAGGACTCGGAGCGTAAACATCGGCTCTTTTCCCTGGGAAAGAAAACTCACCAGTCCAGGTTCCTGATGTCAGTTTGTAGGGCTCCCCTGGGACTCTCAGGGCAGCAAAAGTATGAGGTGGGGGCAGCTCCTGTCTGGGACTTATCCTTCGATGTTCCGATTTTTTGCACTCAGCTGCCCGCTCAGGGCCACAGGACTCGGAGCGCAAACATCGGCTCTTTTCCCTGGGAAAGAAAACTCACCAGTCCAGGTTCCTGATGTCAGTTTGTAGGGCTCTTTTTGGACTCCCAGGGCAGCACAAGTATGAGGTGGGGGAAGCTCCTGTCTGGGACTTATCCTTCGATGTTCCGATTTTTTGCACTCAGCTGCCCGCTCAGGGCCACAGGACTCGGAGCGCAAACATCGACTCTTTTCCCTGGGAAAGAAAACTCACCAGTCCAGGTTCCTGATGTCAGTTTGTAGGGCTCCCCTGGGACTGTCAGTGCAGCACAAGTATGAGGTGGAAGCAGCTCCTGTCTGGGACTTATCCTTCGATGTTCCGATATTTTGCACTCAGCTGCCCGCTCAGGGCCACAGGACTCGGAGCGCAAACATCGGCTCTTTTCCCTGGGAAAGAAAACTCACCAGTCCAGGTTCCTGATGTCAGTTTGTAGGGCTCCCCTGGGACTCTCAGGGCAGCACAAGTATGAGGTGGGGGCAGCTCCTGTCTGGGACTTATCCTTCGATGTTCCGATTTTTTGCACTCAGCTGCCCGCTCAGGGCCACAGGACTCGGAGCGCAAACATCGGCTCTTTTCCCTGGGAAAGAAAACTCACCAGTCCAGGTTCCTGATGTCAGTTTGTAGGGCTCCCCTGGGACTCTCAGGACAGCACAAGTATGAGGTGGAAGCAGCTCCTGTCTGGGACTTATCCTTCGATGTTCCGATTTTTTGCACTCAGCTGCCCGCTCAGGGCCACAGGACTCGGAGCGCAAACATCGGCTCTTTTCCCTGGGAAAGAAAACTCACCAGTCCAGGTTCCTGATGTCAGTTTGTAGGGCTCTTTTTGGACTCTCAGGACAGCACAAGTATGAGGTGGGGGCAGCTCCTGTCTGGGACTTATCCTTCGATGTTCCGATTTTTTGCACTCAGCTGCCCGCTCAGGGCCACAGGACTCGGAGCGCAAACATCGGCTCTTTTCCCTGGGAAAGAAAACTCACCAGTCCAGGTTCCTGATGTCAGTTTGTAGGGCTCCCCTGGGACTCTCAGGGCAGCACAAGTATGAGGTGGGGGCAGCTCCTGTCTGGGACTTATCCTTCGATGTTCGGATTTTTTGCAGTCAGCTGCCCGCTCAGGGCCACAGGACTCGGAGCGCAAACATCGGCTCTTTTCCCTGGGAAAGAAAACTCACCAGTCCAGGTTCCTGATGTCAGTTTGTAGGGCTCTTTTTGGACTCCCAGGGCAGCACAAGTATGAGGTGGGGGCAGCTCCTGTCTGGGACTTATCCTTCGATGTTCCGATTTTTTGCACTCAGCTGCCCGCTCAGGGCCACAGGACTCGGAGCGCAAACATCGGCTCTTTTCCCTGGGAAAGAAAACTCACCAGTCCAGGTTCCTGATGTCAGTTTGTAGGGCTCCCCTGGGACTCTCAGGGCAGCACAAGTATGAGGTGGGGGCAGCTCCTGTCTGGGACTTATCCTTCGATGTTCGGATTTTTTGCACTCAGCTGCCCGCTCAGGGCCACAGGACTCGGAGCGCAAACATCGGCTCTTTTCCCTGGGAAAGAAAACTCACCAGTCCAGGTTCCTGATGTCAGTTTGTAGGGCTCCCCTGGGACTCTCAGGGCAGCACAAGTATGAGGTGGGGGCAGCTCCTGTCTGGGACTTATCCTTCGATGTTCGGATTTTTTGCAGTCAGCTGCCCGCTCAGGGCCACAGGACTCGGAGCGCAAACATCGGCTCTTTTCCCTGGGAAAGAAAACTCACCAGTCCAGGTTCCTGATGTCAGTTTGTAGGGCTCCCCTGGGACTCTCAGGGCAGCACAAGTATGAGGTGGGGGCAGCTCCTGTCTGGGACTTATCCTTCGATGTTCCGATTTTTTGCACTCAGCTGCCCGCTCAGGGCCACAGGACTCGGAGCGCAAACATCGGCTCTTTTCCCTGGGAAAGAAAACTCACCAGTCCAGGTTCCTGATGTCAGTTTGTAGGGCTCCCCTGGGACTCTCAGGGTAGCACAAGTATGAGGTGGGGGCAGCTCCTGTCTGGGACTTATCCTTCGATGTTCCGATTTTTTGCACTCAGCTGCCCGCTCAGGGCCACAGGACTCGGAGCGCAAACATCGGCTCTTTTCCCTGGGAAAGAAAACTCACCAGTCCAGGTTCCTGATGTCAGTTTGTAGGGCTCCCCTGGGACTCTCAGGGCAGCACAAGTATGAGGTGGGGGCAGCTCCTGTCTGGGACTTATCCTTCGATGTTCCGATTTTTTGCACTCAGCTGCCCGCTCAGGGCCACAGGACTTGGAGCGCAAACATCGGCTCTTTTCCCTGGGAAAGAAAACTCACCAGTCCAGGTTCCTGATGTCAGTTTGTAGGGCTCTTTTTGGACTCTCAGGGCAGCACAAGTATGAGGTGGGGGAAGCTCCTGTCTGGGACTTATCCTTCGATGTTCCGATTTTTTGCACTCAGCTGCCCGCTCAGGGCCACAGGAGTCGGAGCGCAAACATCGGCTCTTTTCCCTGGGAAAGAAAACTCACCAGTCCAGGTTCCTGATGTCAGTTTGTAGGGCTCCCCTGGGACTCTCAGGACAGCACAAGTATGAGGTGGAAGCAGCTCCTGTCTGGGACTTATCCTTCGATGTTCAGATTTTTTGCACTCAGCTGCCCGCTCAGGGCCACAGGACTCGGAGCGCAAACATCAGCTCTTTTCCCTGGGAAAGAAAACTCACCAGTCCAGGTTCCTGATGACAGTTTGTAGGGCTCTTTTTGGACTCTCAGGGCGGCACAAGTATGAGGTGGAAGCAGCTCCTATCTGGGACTTATCCTTCGATGTTCCGATATTTTGCACTCAGCTGCCCGCTCAGGGCCACAGGACTCGGAGCGCAAACATCGGCTCTTTTCCCTGGGAAAGAAAACTCACCAGTCCAGGTTCCTGATGTCAGGTTGTAGGGCTCCCCTGGGACTCTCAGGGCAGCACAAGTATGAGGTGGGGGCAGCTCCTGTCTGGGACTTATCCTTCGATGTTCGGATTTTTTGCACTCAGCTGCCCGCTCAGGGCCACAGGACTCGGAGCGCAAACATCGGCTCTTTTCCCTGGGAAAGAAAACTCACCAGTCCAGGTTCCTGATGTCAGTTTGTAGGGCTCCCCTGGGACTCTCAGGACAGCACAAGTATGAGGTGGAAGCAGCTCCTGTCTGGGACTTATCCTTCGATGTTCCGATTTTTTGCACTCAGCTGCCCGCTCAGGGCCACAGGACTCGGAGCGCAAACATCGGCTCTTTTCCCTGGGAAAGAAAACTCACCAGTCCAGGTTCCTGATGTCAGTTTGTAGGGCTCTTTTTGGACTCTCAGGACAGCACAAGTATGAGGTGGGGGCAGCTCCTGTCTGGGACTTATCCTTCGATGTTCCGATTTTTTGCACTCAGCTGCCCGCTCAGGGCCACAGGACTCGGAGCGCAAACATCGGCTCTTTTCCCTGGGAAAGAAAACTCACCAGTCCAGGTTCCTGATGTCAGTTTGTAGGGCTCCCCTGGGACTCTCAGGGCAGCACAAGTATGAGGTGGGGGCAGCTCCTGTCTGGGACTTATCCTTCGATGTTCCGATTTTTTGCACTCAGCTGCCCGCTCAGGGCCACAGGACTCGGAGCGCAAACATCGGCTCTTTTCCCTGGGAAAGAAAACTCACCAGTCCAGGTTCCTGATGTCAGTTTGTAGGGCTCCCCTGGGACTCTCAGGGCAGCACAAGTATGAGGTGGGGGCAGCTCCTGTCTGGGACTTATCCTTCGATGTTCCGATTTTTTGCACTCAGCTGCCCGCTCAGGGCCACAGGACTCGGAGCGCAAACATCGGCTCTTTTCCCTGGGAAAGAAAACTCACCAGTCCAGGTTCCTGATGTCAGTTTGTAGGGCTCCCCTGGGACTCTCAGGGCAGCACAAGTATGAGGTGGGGGCAGCTCCTGTCTGGGACTTATCCTTCGATGTTCCGATTTTTTGCACTCAGCTGCCCGCTCAGGGCCACAGGACTCGGAGCGCAAACATCGGCTCTTTTCCCTGGGAAAGAAAACTCACCAGTCCAGGTTCCTGATGTCAGGTTGTAGGGCTCTTTTTGGACTCTCAGGGCAGCACAAGTATGAGGTAAGGGCAGCTCCTGTCTGGGATTTATCCTTCGATGTTCCGATTTTTTGCAGTCTGCTGCCCGCTCAGGGCCACAGGACTCGGAGCGCAAACATCGGCTCTTTTCCCTGGGAAAGAAAACTCACCAGTCCAGGTTCCTGATGTCAGGTTGTAGGGCTCCCCTGGGACTCTCAGGGCAGCACAAGTATGAGGTGGGGGCAGCTCCTGTCTGGGACTTATCCTTCGATGTTCCGATTTTTTGCACTCAGCTGCCCGCTCAGGGCCACAGGACTCGGAGCGTAAACATCGGCTCTTTTCCCAGGGAAAGAAAACTCACCAGTCCAGGTTCCTGATGTCAGTTTGTAGGGCTCCCCTGGGACTCTCAGGGCAGCACAAGTATGAGGTGGGGGCAGCTCCTGTCTGGGACTTATCCTTCGATGTTCCGATTTTTTGCACTCAGCTGCCCGCTCAGGGCCACAGGACTCGGAGCGCAAACATCGCCTCTTTTCCCTGGGAAAAAAAACTCACCAGTCCAGGTTCCTGATGTCAGTTTGTAGGGCTCCCCTGGGACTCTCAGGACAGCACAAGTATGAGGTGGAAGCAGCTCCTGTCTGGGACTTATCCTTCGATGTTCCGATTTTTTGCACTCAGCTGCCCGCTCAGGGCCACAGGACTCGGAGCGCAAACATCGGCTCTTTTCCCTGGGAAAGAAAACTCACCAGTCCAGGTTCCTGATGTCAGTTTGTAGGGCTCTTTTTGGACTCTCAGGACAGCACAAGTATGAGGTGGGGGCAGCTCCTGTCTGGGACTTATCCTTCGATGTTCCGATTTTTTGCACTCAGCTGCCCGCTCAGGGCCACAGGACTCGGAGCGCAAACATCGGCTCTTTTCCCTGGGAAAGAAAACTCACCAGTCCAGGTTCCTGATGTCAGTTTGTAGGGCTCCCCTGGGACTCTCAGGGCAGCACAAGTATGAGGTGGGGGCAGCTCCTGTCTGGGACTTATCCTTCGATGTTCGGATTTTTTGCAGTCAGCTGCCCGCTCAGGGCCACAGGACTCGGAGCGCAAACATCGGCTCTTTTCCCTGGGAAAGAAAACTCACCAGTCCAGGTTCCTGATGTCAGTTTGTAGGGCTCTTTTTGGACTCCCAGGGCAGCACAAGTATGAGGTGGGGGCAGCTCCTGTCTGGGACTTATCCTTCGATGTTCCGATTTTTTGCACTCAGCTGCCCGCTCAGGGCCACAGGACTCGGAGCGCAAACATCGGCTCTTTTCCCTGGGAAAGAAAACTCACCAGTCCAGGTTCCTGATGTCAGTTTGTAGGGCTCCCCTGGGACTCTCAGGGCAGCACAAGTATGAGGTGGGGGCAGCTCCTGTCTGGGACTTATCCTTCGATGTTCGGATTTTTTGCACTCAGCTGCCCGCTCAGGGCCACAGGACTCGGAGCGCAAACATCGGCTCTTTTCCCTGGGAAAGAAAACTCACCAGTCCAGGTTCCTGATGTCAGTTTGTAGGGCTCCCCTGGGACTCTCAGGGCAGCACAAGTATGAGGTGGGGGCAGCTCCTGTCTGGGACTTATCCTTCGATGTTCGGATTTTTTGCAGTCAGCTGCCCGCTCAGGGCCACAGGACTCGGAGCGCAAACATCGGCTCTTTTCCCTGGGAAAGAAAACTCACCAGTCCAGGTTCCTGATGTCAGTTTGTAGGGCTCCCCTGGGACTGTCAGGGCAGCACAAGTATGAGGTGGGGGCAGCTCCTGTCTGGGACTTATCCTTCGATGTTCCGATTTTTTGCACTCAGCTGCCCGCTCAGGGCCACAGGACTCGGAGCGCAAACATCGGCTCTTTTCCCTGGGAAAGAAAACTCACCAGTCCAGGTTCCTGATGTCAGTTTGTAGGGCTCCCCTGGGACTCTCAGGGTAGCACAAGTATGAGGTGGGGGCAGCTCCTGTCTGGGACTTATCCTTCGATGTTCCGATTTTTTGCACTCAGCTGCCCGCTCAGGGCCACAGGACTCGGAGCGCAAACATCGGCTCTTTTCCCTGGGAAAGAAAACTCACCAGTCCAGGTTCCTGATGTCAGTTTGTAGGGCTCCCCTGGGACTCTCAGGGCAGCACAAGTATGAGGTGGGGGCAGCTCCTGTCTGGGACTTATCCTTCGATGTTCCGATTTTTTGCACTCAGCTGCCCGCTCAGGGCCACAGGACTTGGAGCGCAAACATCGGCTCTTTTCCCTGGGAAAGAAAACTCACCAGTCCAGGTTCCTGATGTCAGTTTGTAGGGCTCTTTTTGGACTCTCAGGGCAGCACAAGTATGAGGTGGGGGAAGCTCCTGTCTGGGACTTATCCTTCGATGTTCCGATTTTTTGCACTCAGCTGCCCGCTCAGGGCCACAGGAGTCGGAGCGCAAACATCGGCTCTTTTCCCTGGGAAAGAAAACTCACCAGTCCAGGTTCCTGATGTCAGTTTGTAGGGCTCCCCTGGGACTCTCAGGACAGCACAAGTATGAGGTGGAAGCAGCTCCTGTCTGGGACTTATCCTTCGATGTTCAGATTTTTTGCACTCAGCTGCCCGCTCAGGGCCACAGGACTCGGAGCGCAAACATCAGCTCTTTTCCCTGGGAAAGAAAACTCACCAGTCCAGGTTCCTGATGTCAGTTTGTAGGGCTCTTTTTGGACTCTCAGGGCGGCACAAGTATGAGGTGGAAGCAGCTCCTATCTGGGACTTATCCTTCGATGTTCCGATATTTTGCACTCAGCTGCCCGCTCAGGGCCACAGGACTCGGAGCGCAAACATCGGCTCTTTTCCCTGGGAAAGAAAACTCACCAGTCCAGGTTCCTGATGTCAGGTTGTAGGGCTCCCCTGGGACTCTCAGGGCAGCACAAGTATGAGGTGGGGGCAGCTCCTGTCTGGGACTTATCCTTCGATGTTCGGATTTTTTGCACTCAGCTGCCCGCTCAGGGCCACAGGACTCGGAGCGCAAACATCGGCTCTTTTCCCTGGGAAAGAAAACTCACCAGTCCAGGTTCCTGATGTCAGTTTGTAGGGCTCCCCTGGGACTCTCAGGACAGCACAAGTATGAGGTGGAAGCAGCTCCTGTCTGGGACTTATCCTTCGATGTTCCGATTTTTTGCACTCAGCTGCCCGCTCAGGGCCACAGGACTCGGAGCGCAAACATCGGCTCTTTTCCCTGGGAAAGAAAACTCACCAGTCCAGGTTCCTGATGTCAGTTTGTAGGGCTCTTTTTGGACTCTCAGGACAGCACAAGTATGAGGTGGGGGCAGCTCCTGTCTGGGACTTATCCTTCGATGTTCCGATTTTTTGCACTCAGCTGCCCGCTCAGGGCCACAGGACTCGGAGCGCAAACATCGGCTCTTTTCCCTGGGAAAGAAAACTCACCAGTCCAGGTTCCTGATGTCAGTTTGTAGGGCTCCCCTGGGACTCTCAGGGCAGCACAAGTATGAGGTGGGGGCAGCTCCTGTCTGGGACTTATCCTTCGATGTTCCGATTTTTTGCACTCAGCTGCCCGCTCAGGGCCACAGGACTCGGAGCGCAAACATCGGCTCTTTTCCCTGGGAAAGAAAACTCACCAGTCCAGGTTCCTGATGTCAGTTTGTAGGGCTCCCCTGGGACTCTCAGGGCAGCACAAGTATGAGGTGGGGGCAGCTCCTGTCTGGGACTTATCCTTCGATGTTCGGATTTTTTGCAGTCAGCTGCCCGCTCAGGGCCACAGGACTCGGAGCGCAAACATCGGCTCTTTTCCCTGGGAAAGAAAACTCACCAGTCCAGGTTCCTGATGTCAGTTTGTAGGGCTCCCCTGGGACTCTCAGGGCAGCACAAGTATGAGGTGGGGGCAGCTCCTGTCTGGGACTTATCCTTCGATGTTCCGATTTTTTGCACTCAGCTGCCCGCTCAGGGCCACAGGACTCGGAGCGCAAACATCGGCTCTTTTCCCTGGGAAAGAAAACTCACCAGTCCAGGTTCCTGATGTCAGGTTGTAGGGCTCTTTTTGGACTCTCAGGGCAGCACAAGTATGAGGTAAGGGCAGCTCCTGTCTGGGATTTATCCTTCGATGTTCCGATTTTTTGCAGTCTGCTGCCCGCTCAGGGCCACAGGACTCGGAGCGCAAACATCGGCTCTTTTCCCTGGGAAAGAAAACTCACCAGTCCAGGTTCCTGATGTCAGGTTGTAGGGCTCCCCTGGGACTCTCAGGGCAGCACAAGTATGAGGTGGGGGCAGCTCCTGTCTGGGACTTATCCTTCGATGTTCCGATTTTTTGCACTCAGCTGCCCGCTCAGGGCCACAGGACTCGGAGCGTAAACATCGGCTCTTTTCCCAGGGAAAGAAAACTCACCAGTCCAGGTTCCTGATGTCAGTTTGTAGGGCTCCCCTGGGACTCTCAGGGCAGCACAAGTATGAGGTGGGGGCAGCTCCTGTCTGGGACTTATCCTTCGATGTTCCGATTTTTTGCACTCAGCTGCCCGCTCAGGGCCACAGGACTCGGAGCGCAAACATCGCCTCTTTTCCCTGGGAAAGAAAACTCACCAGTCCAGGTTCCTGATGTCAGGTTGTAGGGCTCTTTTTGGACTCCCAGGGCAGCACAAGTATGAGGTGGGGGAAGCTCCTGTCTGGGACTTATCCTTCGATGTTCCGATTTTTTGCACTCAGCTGCCCGCTCAGGGCCACAGGACTCGGAGCGCAAACATCGGCTCTTTTCCCTGGGAAAGAAAACTCACCAGTCCAGGTTCCTGATGTCAGTTTGTAGGGCTCCCCTGGGACTCTCAGGACAGCACAAGTATGAGGTGGAAGCAGCTCCTGTCTGGGACTTATCCTTCGATGTTCCGATTTTTTGCACTCAGCTGCCCGCTCAGGGCCACAGGACTCGGAGCGCAAACATCGGCTCTTTTCCCTGGGAAAGAAAACTCACCAGTCCAGGTTCCTGATGTCAGTTTGTAGGGCTCCCCTGGGACTCTCAGGGCAGCACAAGTATGAGGTGGGGGCAGCTCCTGTCTGGGACTTATCCTTCGATGTTCCGATTTTTTGCACTCAGCTGCCCGCTCAGGGCCACAGGACTTGGAGCGCAAACATCGGCTCTTTTCCCTGGGAAAGAAAACTCACCAGTCCAGGTTCCTGATGTCAGTTTGTAGGGCTCTTTTTGGACTCTCAGGGCAGCACAAGTATGAGGTGGGGGAAGCTCCTGTCTGGGACTTATCCTTCGATGTTCCGATTTTTTGCACTCAGCTGCCCGCTCAGGGCCACAGGAGTCGGAGCGCAAACATCGGCTCTTTTCCCTGGGAAAGAAAACTCACCAGTCCAGGTTCCTGATGTCAGTTTGTAGGGCTCCCCTGGGACTCTCAGGACAGCACAAGTATGAGGTGGAAGCAGCTCCTGTCTGGGACTTATCCTTCGATGTTCGGATTTTTTGCACTCAGCTGCCCGCTCAGGGCCACAGGACTCGGAGCGCAAACATCAGCTCTTTTCCCTGGGAAAGAAAACTCACCAGTCCAGGTTCCTGATGTCAGTTTGTAGGGCTCCCCTGGGACTCTCAGGGCAGCACAAGTATGAGGTGGGGGCAGCTCCTGTCTGGGACTTATCCTTCGATGTTCCGATTTTTTGCACTCAGCTGCCCGCTCAGGGCCACAGGACTCGGAGCGCAAACATCGGCTCTTTTCCCTGGGAAAGAAAACTCACCAGTCCAGGTTCCTGATGTCAGTTTGTAGGGCTCCCCTGGGACTCTCAGGACAGCACAAGTATGAGGTGGAAGCAGCTCCTGTCTGGGACTTATCCTTCGATGTTCCGATTTTTTGCACTCAGCTGCCCGCTCAGGGCCACAGGACTCGGAGCGCAAACATCGGCTCTTTTCCCTGGGAAAGAAAACTCACCAGTCCAGGTTCCTGATGTCAGTTTGTAGGGCTCTTTTTGGACTCTCAGGACAGCACAAGTATGAGGTGGGGGCAGCTCCTGTCTGGGACTTATCCTTCGATGTTCCGATTTTTTGCACTCAGCTGCCCGCTCAGGGCCACAGGACTCGGAGCGCAAACATCGGCTCTTTTCCCTGGGAAAGAAAACTCACCAGTCCAGGTTCCTGATGTCAGTTTGTAGGGCTCCCCTGGGACTCTCAGGGCAGCACAAGTATGAGGTGGGGGCAGCTCCTGTCTGGGACTTATCCTTCGATGTTCGGATTTTTTGCAGTCAGCTGCCCGCTCAGGGCCACAGGACTCGGAGCGCAAACATCGGCTCTTTTCCCTGGGAAAGAAAACTCACCAGTCCAGGTTCCTGATGTCAGTTTGTAGGGCTCTTTTTGGACTCCCAGGGCAGCACAAGTATGAGGTGGGGGCAGCTCCTGTCTGGGACTTATCCTTCGATGTTCCGATTTTTTGCACTCAGCTGCCCGCTCAGGGCCACAGGACTCGGAGCGCAAACATCGGCTCTTTTCCCTGGGAAAGAAAACTCACCAGTCCAGGTTCCTGATGTCAGTTTGTAGGGCTCCCCTGGGACTCTCAGGGCAGCACAAGTATGAGGTGGGGGCAGCTCCTGTCTGGGACTTATCCTTCGATGTTCGGATTTTTTGCACTCAGCTGCCCGCTCAGGGCCACAGGACTCGGAGCGCAAACATCGGCTCTTTTCCCTGGGAAAGAAAACTCACCAGTCCAGGTTCCTGATGTCAGTTTGTAGGGCTCCCCTGGGACTCTCAGGGCAGCACAAGTATGAGGTGGGGGCAGCTCCTGTCTGGGACTTATCCTTCGATGTTCCGATTTTTTGCACTCAGCTGCCCGCTCAGGGCCACAGGACTCGGAGCGCAAACATCGGCTCTTTTCCCTGGGAAAGAAAACTCACCAGTCCAGGTTCCTGATGTCAGTTTGTAGGGCTCTTTTTGGACTCCCAGGGCAGCACAAGTATGAGGTGGGGGAAGCTCCTGTCTGGGACTTATCCTTCGATGTTCCGATTTTTTGCACTCAGCTGCCCGCTCAGGGCCACAGGACGCGGAGCGCAAACATCGACTCTTTTCCCTGGGAAAGAAAACTCACCAGTCCAGGTTCCTGATGTCAGTTTGTAGGGCTCCCCTGGGACTCTCAGGACAGCACAAGTATGAGGTGGGGGCAGCTCCTGTCTGGGACTTATCCTTCGATGTTCCGATTTTTTGCACTCAGCTGCCCGCTCAGGGCCACAGGACTCGGAGCGCAAACATCGGCTCTTTTCCCTGGGAAAGAAAACTCACCAGTCCAGGTTCCTGATGTCAGTTTGTAGGGCTCCCCTGGGACTCTCAGGGCAGCACAAGTATGAGGTGGGGGCAGCTCCTGTCTGGGACTTATCCTTCGATGTTCCGATTTTTTGCACTCAGCTGCCCGCTCAGGGCCACAGGACTCGGAGCGCAAACATCGGCTCTTTTCCCTGGGAAAGAAAACTCACCAGTCCAGGTTCCTGATGTCAGTTTGTAGGGCTCCCCTGGGACTCTCAGGGCAGCACAAGTATGAGGTGGGGGCAGCTCCTGTCTGGGACTTATCCTTCGATATTCGGATTTTTTGCACTCAGCTGCCCGCTCAGGGCCACAGGACTCGGAGCGCAAACATCGGCCCTTTTCCCTGGGAAAGAAAACTCACCAGTCCAGGTTCCTGATGTCAGGTGGTAGGGCTCTTTTTGGACTCTCAGGGCAGCACAAGTATGAGGTGGGGGCAGCTCCTGTTTGGGATTTATCCTTCGATGTTCCGATTTTTTGCAGTCAGCTGCCCGCTCAGGGCCACAGGACTCGGAGCGCAAACATCGGCTCTTTTCCCTGGGAAAGAAAACTCACCAGTCCAGGTTCCTGATGTCAGTTTGTAGGGCTCCCCTGGGACTCTCAGGGCAGCACAAGTATGAGGTGGGGGCAGCTCCTGTCTGGGACTTATCCTTCGATGTTCCGATTTTTTGCACTCAGCTGCCCGCTCAGGGCCACAGGACTCGGAGCGCAAACATCGGCTCTTTTCCCTGGGAAAGAAAACTCACCAGTCCAGGTTCCTGATGTCAGTTTGTAGGGCTCCCCTGGGACTCTCAGGGCAGCACAAGTATGAGGTGGGGGCAGCTCCTGTCTGGGACTTATCCTTCGATGTTCCGATTTTTTGCACTCAGCTGCCCGCTCAGGGCCACAGGACTCGGAGCGCAAACATCGGCTCTTTTCCCTGGGAAAGAAAACTCACCAGTCCAGGTTCCTGATGTCAGGTTGTAGGGCTCTTTTTGGACTCTCAGGGCAGCACAAGTATGAGTTGGGGGCAGCTCCTGTCTGGGACTTATCCTTCGATGTTCCGATTTTTTGCAGTCAGCTGCCCGCTCAGGGCCACAGGACTCGGAGCGCAAACATCGGCTCTTTTCCCTGGGAAAGAAAACTCACCAGTCCAGGTTCCTGATGTCAGTTTGTAGGGCTCCCCTGGGACTCTCAGGGCAGCACAAGTATGAGGTGGGGGCAGCTCCTGTCTGGGACTTATCCTTCGATGTTCCGATTTTTTGCACTCAGCTGCCCGCTCAGGGCCACAGGACTCGGAGCGCAAACATCGGCTCTTTTCCCTGGGAAAGAAAACTCACCAGTCCAGGTTCCTGATGTCAGGTTGTAGGGCTCTTTTTGGACTCTCAGGGCAGCACAAGTATGAGGTAAGGGCAGCTCCTGTCTGGGATTTATCCTTCGATGTTCCGATTTTTTGCAGTCTGCTGCCCGCTCAGGGCCACAGGACTCGGAGCGCAAACATCGGCTCTTTTCCCTGGGAAAGAAAACTCACCAGTCCAGGTTCCTGATGTCAGGTTGTAGGGCTCCCCTGGGACTCTCAGGGCAGCACAAGTATGAGGTGGGGGCAGCTCCTGTCTGGGACTTATCCTTCGATGTTCCGATTTTTTGCACTCAGCTGCCCGCTCAGGGCCACAGGACTCGGAGCGTAAACATCGGCTCTTTTCCCTGGGAAAGAAAACTCACCAGTCCAGGTTCCTGATGTCAGTTTGTAGGGCTCCCCTGGGACTCTCAGGGCAGCACAAGTATGAGGTGGGGGCAGCTCCTGTCTGGGACTTATCCTTCGATGTTCCGATTTTTTGCACTCAGCTGCCCGCTCAGGGCCACAGGACTCGGAGCGCAAACATCGGCTCTTTTCCCTGGGAAAGAAAACTCACCAGTCCAGGTTCCTGATGTCAGTTTGTAGGGCTCTTTTTGGACTCCCAGGGCAGCACAAGTATGAGGTGGGGGAAGCTCCTGTCTGGGACTTATCCTTCGATGTTCCGATTTTTTGCACTCAGCTGCCCGCTCAGGGCCACAGGACTCGGAGCGCAAACATCGACTCTTTTCCCTGGGAAAGAAAACTCACCAGTCCAGGTTCCTGATGTCAGTTTGTAGGGCTCCCCTGGGACTGTCAGTGCAGCACAAGTATGAGGTGGAAGCAGCTCCTGTCTGGGACTTATCCTTCGATGTTCCGATATTTTGCACTCAGCTGCCCGCTCAGGGCCACAGGACTCGGAGCGCAAACATCGGCTCTTTTCCCTGGGAAAGAAAACTCACCAGTCCAGGTTCCTGATGTCAGTTTGTAGGGCTCCCCTGGGACTCTCAGGGCAGCACAAGTATGAGGTGGGGGCAGCTCCTGTCTGGGACTTATCCTTCGATGTTCCGATTTTTTGCACTCAGCTGCCCGCTCAGGGCCACAGGACTCGGAGCGCAAACATCGGCTCTTTTCCCTGGGAAAGAAAACTCACCAGTCCAGGTTCCTGATGTCAGTTTGTAGGGCTCCCCTGGGACTCTCAGGACAGCACAAGTATGAGGTGGAAGCAGCTCCTGTCTGGGACTTATCCTTCGATGTTCCGATTTTTTGCACTCAGCTGCCCGCTCAGGGCCACAGGACTCGGAGCGCAAACATCGGCTCTTTTCCCTGGGAAAGAAAACTCACCAGTCCAGGTTCCTGATGTCAGTTTGTAGGGCTCTTTTTGGACTCTCAGGACAGCACAAGTATGAGGTGGGGGCAGCTCCTGTCTGGGACTTATCCTTCGATGTTCCGATTTTTTGCACTCAGCTGCCCGCTCAGGGCCACAGGACTCGGAGCGCAAACATCGGCTCTTTTCCCTGGGAAAGAAAACTCACCAGTCCAGGTTCCTGATGTCAGTTTGTAGGGCTCCCCTGGGACTCTCAGGGCAGCACAAGTATGAGGTGGGGGCAGCTCCTGTCTGGGACTTATCCTTCGATGTTCGGATTTTTTGCAGTCAGCTGCCCGCTCAGGGCCACAGGACTCGGAGCGCAAACATCGGCTCTTTTCCCTGGGAAAGAAAACTCACCAGTCCAGGTTCCTGATGTCAGTTTGTAGGGCTCTTTTTGGACTCCCAGGGCAGCACAAGTATGAGGTGGGGGCAGCTCCTGTCTGGGACTTATCCTTCGATGTTCCGATTTTTTGCACTCAGCTGCCCGCTCAGGGCCACAGGACTCGGAGCGCAAACATCGGCTCTTTTCCCTGGGAAAGAAAACTCACCAGTCCAGGTTCCTGATGTCAGTTTGTAGGGCTCCCCTGGGACTCTCAGGGCAGCACAAGTATGAGGTGGGGGCAGCTCCTGTCTGGGACTTATCCTTCGATGTTCGGATTTTTTGCACTCAGCTGCCCGCTCAGGGCCACAGGACTCGGAGCGCAAACATCGGCTCTTTTCCCTGGGAAAGAAAACTCACCAGTCCAGGTTCCTGATGTCAGGTTGTAGGGCTCCCCTGGGACTCTCAGGGCAGCACAAGTATGAGGTGGGGGCAGCTCCTGTCTGGGACTTATCCTTCGATGTTCCGATTTTTTGCACTCAGCTGCCCGCTCAGGGCCACAGGACTCGGAGCGCAAACATCGGCTCTTTTCCCTGGGAAAGAAAACTCACCAGTCCAGGTTCCTGATGTCAGTTTGTAGGGCTCTTTTTGGACTCCCAGGGCAGCACAAGTATGAGGTGGGGGAAGCTCCTGTCTGGGACTTATCCTTCGATGTTCCGATTTTTTGCACTCAGCTGCCCGCTCAGGGCCACAGGACGCGGAGCGCAAACATCGACTCTTTTCCCTGGGAAAGAAAACTCACCAGTCCAGGTTCCTGATGTCAGTTTGTAGGGCTCCCCTGGGACTCTCAGGACAGCACAAGTATGAGGTGGGGGCAGCTCCTGTCTGGGACTTATCCTTCGATGTTCCGATTTTTTGCACTCAGCTGCCCGCTCAGGGCCACAGGACTCGGAGCGCAAACATCGGCTCTTTTCCCTGGGAAAGAAAACTCACCAGTCCAGGTTCCTGATGTCAGTTTGTAGGGCTCCCCTGGGACTCTCAGGGCAGCACAAGTATGAGGTGGGGGCAGCTCCTGTCTGGGACTTATCCTTCGATGTTCCGATTTTTTGCACTCAGCTGCCCGCTCAGGGCCACAGGACTCGGAGCGCAAACATCGGCTCTTTTCCCTGGGAAAGAAAACTCACCAGTCCAGGTTCCTGATGTCAGTTTGTAGGGCTCCCCTGGGACTCTCAGGGCAGCACAAGTATGAGGTGGGGGCAGCTCCTGTCTGGGACTTATCCTTCGATATTCGGATTTTTTGCACTCAGCTGCCCGCTCAGGGCCACAGGACTCGGAGCGCAAACATCGGCCCTTTTCCCTGGGAAAGAAAACTCACCAGTCCAGGTTCCTGATGTCAGGTGGTAGGGCTCTTTTTGGACTCTCAGGGCAGCACAAGTATGAGGTGGGGGCAGCTCCTGTTTGGGATTTATCCTTCGATGTTCCGATTTTTTGCAGTCAGCTGCCCGCTCAGGGCCACAGGACTCGGAGCGCAAACATCGGCTCTTTTCCCTGGGAAAGAAAACTCACCAGTCCAGGTTCCTGATGTCAGTTTGTAGGGCTCCCCTGGGACTCTCAGGGCAGCACAAGTATGAGGTGGGGGCAGCTCCTGTCTGGGACTTATCCTTCGATGTTCCGATTTTTTGCACTCAGCTGCCCGCTCAGGGCCACAGGACTCGGAGCGCAAACATCGGCTCTTTTCCCTGGGAAAGAAAACTCACCAGTCCAGGTTCCTGATGTCAGTTTGTAGGGCTCCCCTGGGACTCTCAGGGCAGCACAAGTATGAGGTGGGGGCAGCTCCTGTCTGGGACTTATCCTTCGATGTTCCGATTTTTTGCACTCAGCTGCCCGCTCAGGGCCACAGGACTCGGAGCGCAAACATCGGCTCTTTTCCCTGGGAAAGAAAACTCACCAGTCCAGGTTCCTGATGTCAGTTTGTAGGGCTCCCCTGGGACTCTCAGGGCAGCACAAGTATGAGGTGGGGGCAGCTCCTGTCTGGGACTTATCCTTCGATGTTCCGATTTTTTGCAGTCAGCTGCCCGCTCAGGGCCACAGGACTCGGAGCGCAAACATCGGCTCTTTTCCCTGGGAAAGAAAACTCACCAGTCCAGGTTCCTGATGTCAGTTTGTAGGGCTCCCCTGGGACTCTCAGGGCAGCACAAGTATGAGGTGGGGGCAGCTCCTGTCTGGGACTTATCCTTCGATGTTCCGATTTTTTGCACTCAGCTGCCCGCTCAGGGCCACAGGACTCGGAGCGCAAACATCGGCTCTTTTCCCTGGGAAAGAAAACTCACCAGTCCAGGTTCCTGATGTCAGGTTGTAGGGCTCTTTTTGGACTCTCAGGGCAGCACAAGTATGAGGTAAGGGCAGCTCCTGTCTGGGATTTATCCTTCGATGTTCCGATTTTTTGCAGTCTGCTGCCCGCTCAGGGCCACAGGACTCGGAGCGCAAACATCGGCTCTTTTCCCTGGGAAAGAAAACTCACCAGTCCAGGTTCCTGATGTCAGGTTGTAGGGCTCCCCTGGGACTCTCAGGGCAGCACAAGTATGAGGTGGGGGCAGCTCCTGTCTGGGACTTATCCTTCGATGTTCCGATTTTTTGCACTCAGCTGCCCGCTCAGGGCCACAGGACTCGGAGCGTAAACATCGGCTCTTTTCCCTGGGAAAGAAAACTCACCAGTCCAGGTTCCTGATGTCAGTTTGTAGGGCTCCCCTGGGACTCTCAGGGCAGCAAAAGTATGAGGTGGGGGCAGCTCCTGTCTGGGACTTATCCTTCGATGTTCCGATTTTTTGCACTCAGCTGCCCGCTCAGGGCCACAGGACTCGGAGCGCAAACATCGGCTCTTTTCCCTGGGAAAGAAAACTCACCAGTCCAGGTTCCTGATGTCAGTTTGTAGGGCTCTTTTTGGACTCCCAGGGCAGCACAAGTATGAGGTGGGGGAAGCTCCTGTCTGGGACTTATCCTTCGATGTTCCGATTTTTTGCACTCAGCTGCCCGCTCAGGGCCACAGGACTCGGAGCGCAAACATCGACTCTTTTCCCTGGGAAAGAAAACTCACCAGTCCAGGTTCCTGATGTCAGTTTGTAGGGCTCCCCTGGGACTGTCAGTGCAGCACAAGTATGAGGTGGAAGCAGCTCCTGTCTGGGACTTATCCTTCGATGTTCCGATATTTTGCACTCAGCTGCCCGCTCAGGGCCACAGGACTCGGAGCGCAAACATCGGCTCTTTTCCCTGGGAAAGAAAACTCACCAGTCCAGGTTCCTGATGTCAGTTTGTAGGGCTCCCCTGGGACTCTCAGGGCAGCACAAGTATGAGGTGGGGGCAGCTCCTGTCTGGGACTTATCCTTCGATGTTCCGATTTTTTGCACTCAGCTGCCCGCTCAGGGCCACAGGACTCGGAGCGCAAACATCGGCTCTTTTCCCTGGGAAAGAAAACTCACCAGTCCAGGTTCCTGATGTCAGTTTGTAGGGCTCCCCTGGGACTCTCAGGACAGCACAAGTATGAGGTGGAAGCAGCTCCTGTCTGGGACTTATCCTTCGATGTTCCGATTTTTTGCACTCAGCTGCCCGCTCAGGGCCACAGGACTCGGAGCGCAAACATCGGCTCTTTTCCCTGGGAAAGAAAACTCACCAGTCCAGGTTCCTGATGTCAGTTTGTAGGGCTCTTTTTGGACTCTCAGGACAGCACAAGTATGAGGTGGGGGCAGCTCCTGTCTGGGACTTATCCTTCGATGTTCCGATTTTTTGCACTCAGCTGCCCGCTCAGGGCCACAGGACTCGGAGCGCAAACATCGGCTCTTTTCCCTGGGAAAGAAAACTCACCAGTCCAGGTTCCTGATGTCAGTTTGTAGGGCTCCCCTGGGACTCTCAGGGCAGCACAAGTATGAGGTGGGGGCAGCTCCTGTCTGGGACTTATCCTTCGATGTTCGGATTTTTTGCAGTCAGCTGCCCGCTCAGGGCCACAGGACTCGGAGCGCAAACATCGGCTCTTTTCCCTGGGAAAGAAAACTCACCAGTCCAGGTTCCTGATGTCAGTTTGTAGGGCTCTTTTTGGACTCCCAGGGCAGCACAAGTATGAGGTGGGGGCAGCTCCTGTCTGGGACTTATCCTTCGATGTTCCGATTTTTTGCACTCAGCTGCCCGCTCAGGGCCACAGGACTCGGAGCGCAAACATCGGCTCTTTTCCCTGGGAAAGAAAACTCACCAGTCCAGGTTCCTGATGTCAGTTTGTAGGGCTCCCCTGGGACTCTCAGGGCAGCACAAGTATGAGGTGGGGGCAGCTCCTGTCTGGGACTTATCCTTCGATGTTCGGATTTTTTGCACTCAGCTGCCCGCTCAGGGCCACAGGACTCGGAGCGCAAACATCGGCTCTTTTCCCTGGGAAAGAAAACTCACCAGTCCAGGTTCCTGATGTCAGTTTGTAGGGCTCCCCTGGGACTCTCAGGGCAGCACAAGTATGAGGTGGGGGCAGCTCCTGTCTGGGACTTATCCTTCGATGTTCGGATTTTTTGCAGTCAGCTGCCCGCTCAGGGCCACAGGACTCGGAGCGCAAACATCGGCTCTTTTCCCTGGGAAAGAAAACTCACCAGTCCAGGTTCCTGATGTCAGTTTGTAGGGCTCCCCTGGGACTCTCAGGGCAGCACAAGTATGAGGTGGGGGCAGCTCCTGTCTGGGACTTATCCTTCGATGTTCCGATTTTTTGCACTCAGCTGCCCGCTCAGGGCCACAGGACTCGGAGCGCAAACATCGGCTCTTTTCCCTGGGAAAGAAAACTCACCAGTCCAGGTTCCTGATGTCAGTTTGTAGGGCTCCCCTGGGACTCTCAGGGCAGCACAAGTATGAGGTGGGGGCAGCTCCTGTCTGGGACTTATCCTTCGATGTTCCGATTTTTTGCACTCAGCTGCCCGCTCAGGGCCACAGGACTCGGAGCGCAAACATCGGCTCTTTTCCCTGGGAAAGAAAACTCACCAGTCCAGGTTCCTGATGTCAGTTTGTAGGGCTCCCCTGGGACTCTCAGGGCAGCACAAGTATGAGGTGGGGGCAGCTCCTGTCTGGGACTTATCCTTCGATGTTCCGATTTTTTGCACTCAGCTGCCCGCTCAGGGCCACAGGACTTGGAGCGCAAACATCGGCTCTTTTCCCTGGGAAAGAAAACTCACCAGTCCAGGTTCCTGATGTCAGTTTGTAGGGCTCTTTTTGGACTCTCAGGGCAGCACAAGTATGAGGTGGGGGAAGCTCCTGTCTGGGACTTATCCTTCGATGTTCCGATTTTTTGCACTCAGCTGCCCGCTCAGGGCCACAGGAGTCGGAGCGCAAACATCGGCTCTTTTCCCTGGGAAAGAAAACTCACCAGTCCAGGTTCCTGATGTCAGTTTGTAGGGCTCCCCTGGGACTCTCAGGACAGCACAAGTATGAGGTGGAAGCAGCTCCTGTCTGGGACTTATCCTTCGATGTTCAGATTTTTTGCACTCAGCTGCCCGCTCAGGGCCACAGGACTCGGAGCGCAAACATCAGCTCTTTTCCCTGGGAAAGAAAACTCACCAGTCCAGGTTCCTGATGTCAGTTTGTAGGGCTCTTTTTGGACTCTCAGGGCGGCACAAGTATGAGGTGGAAGCAGCTCCTATCTGGGACTTATCCTTCGATGTTCCGATATTTTGCACTCAGCTGCCCGCTCAGGGCCACAGGACTCGGAGCGCAAACATCGGCTCTTTTCCCTGGGAAAGAAAACTCACCAGTCCAGGTTCCTGATGTCAGGTTGTAGGGCTCCCCTGGGACTCTCAGGGCAGCACAAGTATGAGGTGGGGGCAGCTCCTGTCTGGGACTTATCCTTCGATGTTCGGATTTTTTGCACTCAGCTGCCCGCTCAGGGCCACAGGACTCGGAGCGCAAACATCGGCTCTTTTCCCTGGGAAAGAAAACTCACCAGTCCAGGTTCCTGATGTCAGTTTGTAGGGCTCCCCTGGGACTCTCAGGACAGCACAAGTATGAGGTGGAAGCAGCTCCTGTCTGGGACTTATCCTTCGATGTTCCGATTTTTTGCACTCAGCTGCCCGCTCAGGGCCACAGGACTCGGAGCGCAAACATCGGCTCTTTTCCCTGGGAAAGAAAACTCACCAGTCCAGGTTCCTGATGTCAGTTTGTAGGGCTCTTTTTGGACTCTCAGGACAGCACAAGTATGAGGTGGGGGCAGCTCCTGTCTGGGACTTATCCTTCGATGTTCCGATTTTTTGCACTCAGCTGCCCGCTCAGGGCCACAGGACTCGGAGCGCAAACATCGGCTCTTTTCCCTGGGAAAGAAAACTCACCAGTCCAGGTTCCTGATGTCAGTTTGTAGGGCTCCCCTGGGACTCTCAGGGCAGCACAAGTATGAGGTGGGGGCAGCTCCTGTCTGGGACTTATCCTTCGATGTTCCGATTTTTTGCACTCAGCTGCCCGCTCAGGGCCACAGGACTCGGAGCGCAAACATCGGCTCTTTTCCCTGGGAAAGAAAACTCACCAGTCCAGGTTCCTGATGTCAGTTTGTAGGGCTCCCCTGGGACTCTCAGGGCAGCACAAGTATGAGGTGGGGGCAGCTCCTGTCTGGGACTTATCCTTCGATGTTCCGATTTTTTGCACTCAGCTGCCCGCTCAGGGCCACAGGACTCGGAGCGCAAACATCGGCTCTTTTCCCTGGGAAAGAAAACTCACCAGTCCAGGTTCCTGATGTCAGTTTGTAGGGCTCCCCTGGGACTCTCAGGGCAGCACAAGTATGAGGTGGGGGCAGCTCCTGTCTGGGACTTATCCTTCGATGTTCCGATTTTTTGCACTCAGCTGCCCGCTCAGGGCCACAGGACTCGGAGCGCAAACATCGGCTCTTTTCCCTGGGAAAGAAAACTCACCAGTCCAGGTTCCTGATGTCAGGTTGTAGGGCTCTTTTTGGACTCTCAGGGCAGCACAAGTATGAGGTAAGGGCAGCTCCTGTCTGGGATTTATCCTTCGATGTTCCGATTTTTTGCAGTCTGCTGCCCGCTCAGGGCCACAGGACTCGGAGCGCAAACATCGGCTCTTTTCCCTGGGAAAGAAAACTCACCAGTCCAGGTTCCTGATGTCAGGTTGTAGGGCTCCCCTGGGACTCTCAGGGCAGCACAAGTATGAGGTGGGGGCAGCTCCTGTCTGGGACTTATCCTTCGATGTTCCGATTTTTTGCACTCAGCTGCCCGCTCAGGGCCACAGGACTCGGAGCGTAAACATCGGCTCTTTTCCCAGGGAAAGAAAACTCACCAGTCCAGGTTCCTGATGTCAGTTTGTAGGGCTCCCCTGGGACTCTCAGGGCAGCACAAGTATGAGGTGGGGGCAGCTCCTGTCTGGGACTTATCCTTCGATGTTCCGATTTTTTGCACTCAGCTGCCCGCTCAGGGCCACAGGACTCGGAGCGCAAACATCGCCTCTTTTCCCTGGGAAAAAAAACTCACCAGTCCAGGTTCCTGATGTCAGTTTGTAGGGCTCCCCTGGGACTCTCAGGACAGCACAAGTATGAGGTGGAAGCAGCTCCTGTCTGGGACTTATCCTTCGATGTTCCGATTTTTTGCACTCAGCTGCCCGCTCAGGGCCACAGGACTCGGAGCGCAAACATCGGCTCTTTTCCCTGGGAAAGAAAACTCACCAGTCCAGGTTCCTGATGTCAGTTTGTAGGGCTCTTTTTGGACTCTCAGGACAGCACAAGTATGAGGTGGGGGCAGCTCCTGTCTGGGACTTATCCTTCGATGTTCCGATTTTTTGCACTCAGCTGCCCGCTCAGGGCCACAGGACTCGGAGCGCAAACATCGGCTCTTTTCCCTGGGAAAGAAAACTCACCAGTCCAGGTTCCTGATGTCAGTTTGTAGGGCTCCCCTGGGACTCTCAGGGCAGCACAAGTATGAGGTGGGGGCAGCTCCTGTCTGGGACTTATCCTTCGATGTTCGGATTTTTTGCAGTCAGCTGCCCGCTCAGGGCCACAGGACTCGGAGCGCAAACATCGGCTCTTTTCCCTGGGAAAGAAAACTCACCAGTCCAGGTTCCTGATGTCAGTTTGTAGGGCTCTTTTTGGACTCCCAGGGCAGCACAAGTATGAGGTGGGGGCAGCTCCTGTCTGGGACTTATCCTTCGATGTTCCGATTTTTTGCACTCAGCTGCCCGCTCAGGGCCACAGGACTCGGAGCGCAAACATCGGCTCTTTTCCCTGGGAAAGAAAACTCACCAGTCCAGGTTCCTGATGTCAGTTTGTAGGGCTCCCCTGGGACTCTCAGGGCAGCACAAGTATGAGGTGGGGGCAGCTCCTGTCTGGGACTTATCCTTCGATGTTCGGATTTTTTGCACTCAGCTGCCCGCTCAGGGCCACAGGACTCGGAGCGCAAACATCGGCTCTTTTCCCTGGGAAAGAAAACTCACCAGTCCAGGTTCCTGATGTCAGTTTGTAGGGCTCCCCTGGGACTCTCAGGGCAGCACAAGTATGAGGTGGGGGCAGCTCCTGTCTGGGACTTATCCTTCGATGTTCGGATTTTTTGCAGTCAGCTGCCCGCTCAGGGCCACAGGACTCGGAGCGCAAACATCGGCTCTTTTCCCTGGGAAAGAAAACTCACCAGTCCAGGTTCCTGATGTCAGTTTGTAGGGCTCCCCTGGGACTGTCAGGGCAGCACAAGTATGAGGTGGGGGCAGCTCCTGTCTGGGACTTATCCTTCGATGTTCCGATTTTTTGCACTCAGCTGCCCGCTCAGGGCCACAGGACTCGGAGCGCAAACATCGGCTCTTTTCCCTGGGAAAGAAAACTCACCAGTCCAGGTTCCTGATGTCAGTTTGTAGGGCTCCCCTGGGACTCTCAGGGTAGCACAAGTATGAGGTGGGGGCAGCTCCTGTCTGGGACTTATCCTTCGATGTTCCGATTTTTTGCACTCAGCTGCCCGCTCAGGGCCACAGGACTCGGAGCGCAAACATCGGCTCTTTTCCCTGGGAAAGAAAACTCACCAGTCCAGGTTCCTGATGTCAGTTTGTAGGGCTCCCCTGGGACTCTCAGGGCAGCACAAGTATGAGGTGGGGGCAGCTCCTGTCTGGGACTTATCCTTCGATGTTCCGATTTTTTGCACTCAGCTGCCCGCTCAGGGCCACAGGACTTGGAGCGCAAACATCGGCTCTTTTCCCTGGGAAAGAAAACTCACCAGTCCAGGTTCCTGATGTCAGTTTGTAGGGCTCTTTTTGGACTCTCAGGGCAGCACAAGTATGAGGTGGGGGAAGCTCCTGTCTGGGACTTATCCTTCGATGTTCCGATTTTTTGCACTCAGCTGCCCGCTCAGGGCCACAGGAGTCGGAGCGCAAACATCGGCTCTTTTCCCTGGGAAAGAAAACTCACCAGTCCAGGTTCCTGATGTCAGTTTGTAGGGCTCCCCTGGGACTCTCAGGACAGCACAAGTATGAGGTGGAAGCAGCTCCTGTCTGGGACTTATCCTTCGATGTTCAGATTTTTTGCACTCAGCTGCCCGCTCAGGGCCACAGGACTCGGAGCGCAAACATCAGCTCTTTTCCCTGGGAAAGAAAACTCACCAGTCCAGGTTCCTGATGTCAGTTTGTAGGGCTCTTTTTGGACTCTCAGGGCGGCACAAGTATGAGGTGGAAGCAGCTCCTATCTGGGACTTATCCTTCGATGTTCCGATATTTTGCACTCAGCTGCCCGCTCAGGGCCACAGGACTCGGAGCGCAAACATCGGCTCTTTTCCCTGGGAAAGAAAACTCACCAGTCCAGGTTCCTGATGTCAGGTTGTAGGGCTCCCCTGGGACTCTCAGGGCAGCACAAGTATGAGGTGGGGGCAGCTCCTGTCTGGGACTTATCCTTCGATGTTCGGATTTTTTGCACTCAGCTGCCCGCTCAGGGCCACAGGACTCGGAGCGCAAACATCGGCTCTTTTCCCTGGGAAAGAAAACTCACCAGTCCAGGTTCCTGATGTCAGTTTGTAGGGCTCCCCTGGGACTCTCAGGACAGCACAAGTATGAGGTGGAAGCAGCTCCTGTCTGGGACTTATCCTTCGATGTTCCGATTTTTTGCACTCAGCTGCCCGCTCAGGGCCACAGGACTCGGAGCGCAAACATCGGCTCTTTTCCCTGGGAAAGAAAACTCACCAGTCCAGGTTCCTGATGTCAGTTTGTAGGGCTCTTTTTGGACTCTCAGGACAGCACAAGTATGAGGTGGGGGCAGCTCCTGTCTGGGACTTATCCTTCGATGTTCCGATTTTTTGCACTCAGCTGCCCGCTCAGGGCCACAGGACTCGGAGCGCAAACATCGGCTCTTTTCCCTGGGAAAGAAAACTCACCAGTCCAGGTTCCTGATGTCAGTTTGTAGGGCTCCCCTGGGACTCTCAGGGCAGCACAAGTATGAGGTGGGGGCAGCTCCTGTCTGGGACTTATCCTTCGATGTTCCGATTTTTTGCACTCAGCTGCCCGCTCAGGGCCACAGGACTCGGAGCGCAAACATCGGCTCTTTTCCCTGGGAAAGAAAACTCACCAGTCCAGGTTCCTGATGTCAGTTTGTAGGGCTCCCCTGGGACTCTCAGGGCAGCACAAGTATGAGGTGGGGGCAGCTCCTGTCTGGGACTTATCCTTCGATGTTCCGATTTTTTGCACTCAGCTGCCCGCTCAGGGCCACAGGACTCGGAGCGCAAACATCGGCTCTTTTCCCTGGGAAAGAAAACTCACCAGTCCAGGTTCCTGATGTCAGTTTGTAGGGCTCCCCTGGGACTCTCAGGGCAGCACAAGTATGAGGTGGGGGCAGCTCCTGTCTGGGACTTATCCTTCGATGTTCCGATTTTTTGCACTCAGCTGCCCGCTCAGGGCCACAGGACTCGGAGCGCAAACATCGGCTCTTTTCCCTGGGAAAGAAAACTCACCAGTCCAGGTTCCTGATGTCAGGTTGTAGGGCTCTTTTTGGACTCTCAGGGCAGCACAAGTATGAGGTAAGGGCAGCTCCTGTCTGGGATTTATCCTTCGATGTTCCGATTTTTTGCAGTCTGCTGCCCGCTCAGGGCCACAGGACTCGGAGCGCAAACATCGGCTCTTTTCCCTGGGAAAGAAAACTCACCAGTCCAGGTTCCTGATGTCAGGTTGTAGGGCTCCCCTGGGACTCTCAGGGCAGCACAAGTATGAGGTGGGGGCAGCTCCTGTCTGGGACTTATCCTTCGATGTTCCGATTTTTTGCACTCAGCTGCCCGCTCAGGGCCACAGGACTCGGAGCGTAAACATCGGCTCTTTTCCCAGGGAAAGAAAACTCACCAGTCCAGGTTCCTGATGTCAGTTTGTAGGGCTCCCCTGGGACTCTCAGGGCAGCACAAGTATGAGGTGGGGGCAGCTCCTGTCTGGGACTTATCCTTCGATGTTCCGATTTTTTGCACTCAGCTGCCCGCTCAGGGCCACAGGACTCGGAGCGCAAACATCGCCTCTTTTCCCTGGGAAAGAAAACTCACCAGTCCAGGTTCCTGATGTCAGGTTGTAGGGCTCTTTTTGGACTCCCAGGGCAGCACAAGTATGAGGTGGGGGAAGCTCCTGTCTGGGACTTATCCTTCGATGTTCCGATTTTTTGCACTCAGCTGCCCGCTCAGGGCCACAGGACTCGGAGCGCAAACATCGGCTCTTTTCCCTGGGAAAGAAAACTCACCAGTCCAGGTTCCTGATGTCAGTTTGTAGGGCTCCCCTGGGACTCTCAGGACAGCACAAGTATGAGGTGGAAGCAGCTCCTGTCTGGGACTTATCCTTCGATGTTCCGATTTTTTGCACTCAGCTGCCCGCTCAGGGCCACAGGACTCGGAGCGCAAACATCGGCTCTTTTCCCTGGGAAAGAAAACTCACCAGTCCAGGTTCCTGATGTCAGTTTGTAGGGCTCCCCTGGGACTCTCAGGGCAGCACAAGTATGAGGTGGGGGCAGCTCCTGTCTGGGACTTATCCTTCGATGTTCCGATTTTTTGCACTCAGCTGCCTGCTCAGGGCCACAGGACTCGGAGCGCAAACATCGGCTCTTTTCCCTGGGAAAGAAAACTCACCAGTCCAGGTTCCTGATGTCAGTTTGTAGGGCTCTTTTTGGACTCCCAGGGCAGCACAAGTATGAGGTGGGGGAAGCTCCTGTCTGGGACTTATCCTTCGATGTTCCGATTTTTTGCACTCAGCTGCCCGCTCAGGGCCACAGGACTCGGAGCGCAAACATCGACTCTTTTCCCTGGGAAAGAAAACTCACCAGTCCAGGTTCCTGATGTCAGTTTGTAGGGCTCCCCTGGGACTCTCAGGACAGCACAAGTATGAGGTGGAAGCAGATCCTGTCTGGGACTTATCCTTCGATGTTCGGATTTTTTGCACTCAGCTGCCCGCTCAGGGCCACAGGACTCGGAGCGCAAACATCGGCTCTTTTCCCTGGGAAAGAAAACTCACCAGTCCAGGTTCCTGATGTCAGGTTGTAGGGCTCTTTTTGGACTCTCAGGGCAGCACAAGTATGAGGTGGGGGAAGCTCCTGTCTGGGACTTATCCTTCGATGTTCCGATTTTTTGCACTCAGCTGCCCGCTCAGGGCCACAGGACTCGGAGCGCAAACATCGGCTCTTTTCCCTGGGAAAGAAAACTCACCAGTCCAGGTTCCTGATGTCAGTTTGTAGGGCTCCCCTGGGACTCTCAGGACAGCACAAGTATGAGGTGGAAGCAGCTCCTGTCTGGGACTTATCCTTCGATGTTCCGATTTTTTGCACTCAGCTGCCCGCTCAGGGCCACAGGACTCGGAGCGCAAACATCGGCTCTTTTCCCTGGGAAAGAAAACTCACCAGTCCAGGTTCCTGATGTCAGTTTGTAGGGCTCCCCTGGGACTCTCAGGGCAGCACAAGTATGAGGTGGGGGCAGCTCCTGTCTGGGACTTATCCTTCGATGTTCCGATTTTTTGCAGTCTGCTGCCCGCTCAGGGCCACAGGACTCGGAGCGCAAACATCGGCTCTTTTCCCTGGGAAAGAAAACTCACCAGTCCAGGTTCCTGATGTCAGTTTGTAGGGCTCCCCTGGGACTCTCAGGGCAGCACAAGTATGAGGTGGGGGCAGCTCCTGTCTGGGACTTATCCTTCGATGTTCCGATTTTTTGCACTCAGCTGCCCGCTCAGGGCCACAGGACTCGGAGCGCAAACATCGGCTCTTTTCCCTGGGAAAGAAAACTCACCAGTCCAGGTTCCTGATGTCAGTTTGTAGGGCTCCCCTGGGACTCTCAGGGTAGCACAAGTATGAGGTGGGGGCAGCTCCTGTCTGGGACTTATCCTTCGATGTTCGGATTTTTTGCACTCAGCTGCCCGCTCAGGGCCACAGGACTCGGAGCGCAAACATCGGCTCTTTTCCCTGGGAAAGAAAACTCACCAGTCCAGGTTCCTGATGTCAGTTTGTAGGGCTCCCCTGGGACTCTCAGGGCAGCACAAGTATGAGGTGGGGGCAGCTCCTGTCTGGGACTTATCCTTCGATGTTCCGATTTTTTGCACTCAGCTGCCCGCTCAGGGCCACAGGACTCGGAGCGCAAACATCGGCTCTTTTCCCTGGGAAAGAAAACTCACCAGTCCAGGTTCCTGATGTCAGTTTGTAGGGCTCCCCTGGGACTCTCAGGGCAGCACAAGTATGAGGTGGGGGCAGCTCCTGTCTGGGACTTATCCTTCGATGTTCCGATTTTTTGCAGTCAGCTGCCCGCTCAGGGCCACAGGACTCGGAGCGCAAACATCGGCTCTTTTCCCTGGGAAAGAAAACTCACCAGTCCAGGTTCCTGATGTCAGTTTGTAGGGCTCCCCTGGGACTCTCAGGGCAGCACAAGTATGAGGTGGGGGCAGCTCCTGTCTGGGACTTATCCTTCGATGTTCCGATTTTTTGCACTCAGCTGCCCGCTCAGGGCCACAGGACTCGGAGCGCAAACATCGGCTCTTTTCCCTGGGAAAGAAAACTCACCAGTCCAGGTTCCTGATGTCAGTTTGTAGGGCTCTTTTTGGACTCCCAGGGCAGCACAAGTATGAGGTGGGGGAAGCTCCTGTCTGGGACTTATCCTTCGATGTTCCGATTTTTTGCACTCAGCTGCCCGCTCAGGGCCACAGGACTCGGAGCGCAAACATCGGCTCTTTTCCCTGGGAAAGAAAACTCACCAGTCCAGGTTCCTGATGTCAGTTTGTAGGGCTCCCCTGGGACTCTCAGGGCAGCACAAGTATGAGGTGGGGGCAGCTCCTGTCTGGGACTTATCCTTCGATGTTCCGATTTTTTGCACTCAGCTGCCCGCTCAGGGCCACAGGACTCGGAGCGCAAACATCGGCTCTTTTCCCTGGGAAAGAAAACTCACCAGTCCAGGTTCCTGATGTCAGGTTGTAGGGCTCTTTTTGGACTCTCAGGGCAGCACAAGTATGAGGTGGGGGCAGCTCCTGTCTGGGACTTATCCTTCGATGTTCCGATTTTTTGCGGTCAGCTGCCGGCTCAGGGCCACAGGACTCGGAGCGCAAACATCGGCTCTTTTCCCTGGGAAAAAAAACTCACCAGTCCAGGTTCCTGATGTCAGTTTGTAGGGCTCCCCTGGGACTGTCAGGGTAGCACAAGTATGAGGTGGAGGCAGATCCTGTCTGGGACTTATCCGTCGATGTTCGGATTTTTTGCGGTCAGCTGCCCGCTCAGGGCCACAGGACTCGGAGCGCAAACATCGGCTCTTTTCCCTGGGAAAAAAAACTCACCAGTCCAGGTTCCTGATGTCAGTTTGTAGGGCTCCCCTGGGACTGTCAGGGCAGCACAAGTATGAGGTGGGGGCAGCTCCTGTCTCGGACTTATCCTTCGATGTTCGGATTTTTTGCAGTCAGCTGCCCGCTCAGGGCCACAGGACTCGGAGCGCAAACATCGGCTCTTTTCCCTGGGAAAGAAAACTCACCAGTCCAGGTTCCTGATGTCAGTTTGTAGAGCTCTTTTTGGACTCTCAGGGCAGCAGAAGTATGAGGTGGGGGCAGCTCCTGTCTGGGACTTATCCTTCGATGTTCGGATTTTTTGCGGTCAGCTGCCGGCTCAGGGCCACAGGATTCGGAGCGCAAACATCGGCTCTTATCCCTGGGAAAAAAAACTCACCAGTCCAGGTTCCTGATGTCAGTTTGTAGGAATCCCCTGGGACTGTCAGGGTAGCACAAGTATGAGATGGGGGCAGCTCCTGTCTGGGACTTATCCTTCGATGTTCGGATTTTTTGCGGTCAGCTGCTGGCTCAGGGCCACAGGACTCGGAGCGCAAACATCGGCTCTTTTCCCTGGGAAAGAAAACTCACCAGTCCAGGTTCCTGATGTCAGTTTGTAGGGCTCTTTTTGGACTCTCAGGGCAGCACAAGTATGGGATGGAGGCAGCTCCTGTCTGGGACTTATCCTTCAATGTTCGGATTTTTTGCACTCAGCTGCCCGCTCAGGGCCACAGGAGTCGGAGCGCAAACATCGGCTCTTTTCCCTGGGAAAGAAAACTCACCAGTCCAGGTTCCTGATGTCAGTTTGTAGGGCTCTTTTTGGACTCTCAGGGCAGCACAAGTATGGGATGGGGGCAGCTCCTGTCTGGGACTTATCCTTCGATGTTCGGATTTTTTGCAGTCAGATGCCGGCTCAGGGCCACAGGACTCGGAGCGCAAACATCGGCTCTTTTCCCTGGGAAAAAAAACTCACCAGTCCAGGTTCCTGATGTTATTTTGTAGGGCTCCCCTGGGACTGTCAGGGTAGCACAAGTATGAGGTGGGGGCAGCTCCTGTCTGGGACTTATCCTTCGATGTTCCGATTTTTTGCAGTCAGCTGCCCGCTCAGGGCCACAGGGGTCGGAGCGCAAACATCGGCTCTTTTCCCTGGGAAAGAAAACTCACCAGTCCAGGTTCCTGATGTCAGTTTGTAGGGCTCCCCTGGGACTGTCAGGGAAGCACAAGTATGAGGTGGGGGCAGCTCCTGTCTGGGACTTATCCTTCAATGTTCGGATTTTTTGCGGTCAGCTGCCCACCAGGGCCACAGGACTCGGAGCGCAAACATCGGCTCTTTTCCCTGGGGAAAAAAACTCACCAGTCCACGTTCCTGATGTCAGTTTGTAGGGCTCCCCTGGGACTGTCAGGGTAGCACAAGTATGAGGTGGGGGCAGCTCCTGTCTGGGACTTATCCTTCGATGTTCGGATTTTTTGCACTCAGCTGCCGGCTCAGGGCCACAGGACTCGGAGCGCAAACATCGGCTCTTTTCCCTGGGAAAGAAAACTCACCAGTCCAGGTTCCTGATGTCAGTTTGTAGGGCTCCCCTGGGACTGTCAGGGCAGCACAAGTATGAGGTGGGGGCAGCTCCTGTCTGGGACTTATCCTTCGATGTTCGGATTTTTTGCAGTCAGCTGCCGGCTCAGGGCCACAGGACTCGGAGCGCAAACATCGGCTCTTTTCCCTCGGAAAAAAAACTCACCAGTCCAGGTTCCTGATGTCAGTTTGTAGGACTCCCCTGGGACTGTCAGGGTAGCACAAGTATGAGGTGGGGGCAGCTCCTGTCTGGGACTTATCCTTCAATGTTCGGATTTTTTGCAGTCAGCTGCCCACTCAGGGCCACAGGACTCGGAGCGCAAACATCGGCTCTTTTCCCTGGGAAAAAAAACTCACCAGTCCAGGTTCCTGATGTCAGTTTGTAGAGCTCTTTTTGGACTCTCAGGGCAGCACAAGTATGAGGTGGGGGCAGCTCCTGTCTGGGACTTATCCTTCGATGTTCGGATTTTTTGCACTCAGCTGCCGGCTCAGGGCCACAGGACTCGGAGCGCAAACATCGGCTCTTTTCCCTGGGAAAGAAAACTCACCAGTCCAGGTTCCTGATGTCAGTTTGTAGAGCACTTTTTGGACTGTCAGGGCAGCACAAGTATGAGGTGGGGGCAGCTCCTGTCTGGGACTTATCCTTCGATGTTCGGATTTTTTGCAGTCAGCTGCCGGCTCAGGGCCACAGGACTCGGAGCGCAAACATCGGCTCTTTTCCCAGGGAAAGAAAACTCACCAGTCCAGGTTCCTGATGTCAGTTTGTAGGGCTCCGCTGGGACTGTCAGGGCAGCACAAGTATGAGGTGGGGGCAGCTCCTGTCTGGGACTTATCCTTCGATGTTCGGATTTTTTGCGGTCAGCTGCCGGCTCAGGGCCACAGGACTCGGAGCGCAAACATCGGCTCTTTTCCCTGGGAAAGAAAACTCACCAGTCCAGGTTCCTGATGTCATTTTGTAGGGCTCCCCTGGGACTGTAAGGGTAGCACAAGTATGAGGTGGGGGCAGCTCCTGTCTGGGACTTATCCTTCGATGTTCGGATTTTTTGCGGTCAGCTGCCCGCAAGGGCCACAGGACTCGGAGCGCAAACATCGGCTCTTTTCCCTGGGAAAGAAAACTCACCAGTCCAGGTTCCTGATGTCAGTTTGTAGGGCTCCCCTGGGACTGTCAGGGTAGCACAAGTATGAGGTGGGGGCAGATCCTGTCTGGGACTTATCCTTCGATGTTCGGATTTTTTGCACTCAGCTGCCGGCTCAGGGCCACAGGACTCGGAGCGCAAACATCGGCTCTTTTCCCTGGGAAAAAAAACTCACCAGTCCAGGTTCCTGATGTCAGTTTGTAGAGCACTTTTTGGACTGTCAGGGCAGCACAAATATGAGGGGGGGGCAGCTCCTGTCTGGGACTTATCCTTCGATGTTCGGATTTTTTGCAGTCAGCTGCCGGCTCAGGGCCACAGGACTCGGAGCGCAAACATCGGCTCTTTTCCCTGGGAAAGAAAACTCACCAGTCCAGGTTCCTGATGTCAGTTTGTAGGGCTCCCCTGGGACTGTCAGGGCAGCACAAGTATGAGGTGGGGGCAGCTCCTGTCTGGGACTTATCCTTCGATGTTCGGATTTTTTGCAGTCAGCTGCCGGCTCAGGGCCACAGGACTCGGAGCGCAAACATCGGCTCTTATCCCTGGGAAAAAAAACTCACCAGTCCAGGTTCCTGATGTCAGTTTGTAGGGCTCCCCTGGGACTGTCAGGGCAGCACAAGTATGAGGTGGGGGCAGCTCCTGTCTGGGACTTATCCTTCGATGTTCGGATTTTTTGCACTCAGCTGCCGGCTCAGGGCCACAGGACTCGGAGCGCAAACATCGGCTCTTTTCCCTGGGAAAGAAAACTCACCAGTCCAGGTTCCTGATGTCAGTTTGTAGGGCTCCCCTGGGACTGTCAGGGCAGCACAAGTATGAGGTGGGGGCAGCTCCTGTCTGGGACTTATCCTTCGATGTTCGGATTTTTTGCACTCAGCTGCCGGCTCAGGGCCACAGGACTCGGAGCGCAAACATCGGCTCTTTTCCCTGGGAAAGAAAACTCACCAGTCCAGGTTCCTGATGTCAGTTTGTAGGGCTCCCCTGGGACTGTCAGGGCAGCACAAGTATGAGGTGGGGGCAGCTCCTGTCTGGGACTTATCCTTCGATGTTCGGATTTTTTGCACTCAGCTGCCCGCTCAGGGCCACAGGACTCGGAGCGCAAACATCGGCTCTTTTCCCTGGGAAAGAAAACTCACCAGTCCAGGTTCCTGATGTCAGTTTGTAGAGCTCTTTTTGGACTCTCAGGGCAGCAGAAGTATGAGGTGGGGGCAGCTCCTGTCTGGGACTTATCCTTCGATGTTCGGATTTTTTGCACTCAGCTGCCCGCTCAGGGCCACAGGATTCGGAGCGCAAACATCGGCTCTTTTCCCTGGGAAAAAAAACTCACCAGTCCAGGTTCCTGATGTCAGTTTGTAGGGCTCCCCTGGGACTGTCAGGGCAGCACAAGTATGAGGTGGGGGCAGCTCCTGTCTGGGACTTATCCTTCGATGTTCGGATTTTTTGCGGTCAGCTGCCGGCTCAGGGCCACAGGACTCGGAGCGCAAACATCGGCTCTTTTCCCTGGGAAAGAAAACTCACCAGTCCCGGTTCCTGATGTCAGTTTGTAGGGCTCCCCTGGGACTGTCAGGGCAGCACAAGTATGAGGTGGGGGCAGCTCCTGTCTGGGACTTATCCTTCGATGTTCGGATTTTTTGCAGTCAGCTGCCGGCTCAGGGCCACAGGACTCGGAGCGCAAACATCGGCTCTTTTCCCTGGGAAAGAAAACTCACCAGTCCCGGTTCCTGATGTCAGTTTGTAGGGCTCCCCTGGGACTGTCAGGGCAGCACAAGTATGAGGTGGGGGCAGCTCCTGTCTTGGACTTATCCTTCGATGTTCGGATTTTTTGCGGTCAGCTGCCGGCTCAGGGCCACAGGATTCGGAGCGCAAACATCGGCTCTTTTCCCTGGGAAAAAAAACTCACCAGTCCAGGTTCCTGATGTCAGTTTGTAGGGCTCCCCTGGGACTGTCAGGGCAGCACAAGTATGAGGTGGGGGCAGCTCCTGTCTGGGACTTATCCTTCGATGTTCGGATTTTTTGCACTCAGCTGCCCGCTCAGGGCCACAGGAGTCGGAGCGCAAACATCGGCTCTTTTCCCTGGGAAAGAAAACTCACGAGTCCAGGTTCCTGATGTCAGTTTGTAGAGCTCTTTTTGGACTCTCAGGGCAGCAGAAGTATGAGGTGGGGGCAGCTCCTGTCTGGGACTTATCCTTCGATGTTCGGATTTTTTGCGGTCAGCTGCCAGCTCAGGGCCACAGGACTCGGAGCGCAAACATCGGCTCTTTTCCCTGTGAAAAAAAACTCACCAGTCCAGGTTCCTGATGTCAGTTTGTAGGGCTCCCCTGGGACTGTCAGGGCAGCACAAGTATGAGGTGGGGGCAGCTCCTGTCTGGGACTTATCCTTCGATGTTAGGATTTTTTGCACTCAGCTGCCCGCTCACGGCCACAGGAGTCGGAGCGCAAACATCGGCTCTTTTCCCTGGGAAAGAAAACTCACCAGTCCAGGTTCCTGATGTCAGTTTGTAGAGCTCTTTTTGGACTCTCAGGGCAGCACAAGTATGAGGTGGGGGCAGCTCCTGTCTGGGACTTATCCTTCGATGTTCGGATTTTTTGCGGTCAGCTGCCGGCTCAGGGCCACAGGACTCGGAGCGCAAACATCGGCTCTTTTCCCTGGGAAAAAAAACTCACCAGTCCAGGTTCCTGATGTCAGTTTGTAGGGCTCCCCTGGGACTGTCAGGGCAGCACAAGTATGAGGTGGGGGCAGCTCCTGTCTGGGACTTATCCTTCGATGTTCAGATTTTTTGCAGTCAGCTGCCGGCTCAGGGCCACAGGATTCGGAGCGCAAACATCGGCTCTTTTCCCTGGGAAAGAAAACTCACCAGTCCAGGTTCCTGATGTCAGTTTGTAGGGCTCCCCTGGGACTGTCAGGGCAGCACAAGTATGAGGTGGGGGCAGCTCCTGTCTGGGACTTATCCTTCGATGTTCGGATTTTTTGCGGTCAGCTGCCGGCTCAGGGCCACAGGACTCGGAGCGCAAACATCGGCTCTTTTCCCTGGGAAAGAAAACTCACCAGTCCAGGTTCCTGATGTCAGTTTGTAGGGCTCCCCTGGGACTGTCAGGGCAGCACAAGTATGAGGTGGGGGCAGCTCCTGTCTGGGACTTATCCTTCGATGTTCGGATTTTTTGCACTCAGCTGCCCGCTCAGGGCCACAGGAGTCGGAGCGCAAACATCGGCTCTTTTCCCTGGGAAAGAAAACTCACCAGTCCAGGTTCCTGATGTCAGTTTGTAGAGCTCTTTTTGGACTCTCAGGGCAGCACAAGTATGAGGTGGGGGCAGCTCCTGTCTGGGACTTATCCTTCGATGTTCGGATTTTTTGCGGTCAGCTGCCGGCTCAGGGCCACAGGACTCGGAGCGCAAACATCGGCTCTTTTCCCTGGGAAAGAAAACTCACCAGTCCAGGTTCCTGATGTCAGTTTGTAGGGCTCCCCTGGGACTGTCAGGGCAGCACAAGTATGAGGTGGGGGCAGCTCCTGTCTGGGACTTATCCTTCGATGTTCGGATTTTTTGCACTCAGCTGCCCGCTCAGGGCCACAGGACTCGGAGCGCAAACATCGGCTCTTTTCCCTGGGAAAGAAAACTCACCAGTCTAGGTTCCTGATGTCAGTTTGTAGAGCTCTTTTTGGACTGTCAGGGCAGCAGAAGTATGAGGTGGGGGCAGCTCCTGTCTGGGACTTATCCTTCGATGTTCGGATTTTTTGCGGTCAGCTGCTAGCTCAGGGCCACAGGACTCGGAGCGCAAACATCGGCTCTTTTCCCTGGGAAAAAAAACTCACCATTCCAGGTTCCTGATGTCAGTTTGTAGGGCTCCCCTGGGACTGTCAGGGCAGCACAAGTATGAGGTGGGGGCAGCTCCTGTCTGGGACTTATCCTTCGATGTTCGGATTTTTTGCACTCAGCTGCCCGCTCAGGGCCACAGGAGTCGGAGCGCAAACATCGGCTCTTTTCCCTGGGAAAGAAAACTCACGAGTCCAGGTTCCTGATGTCAGTTTGTAGAGCTCTTTTTGGACTCTCAGGGCAGCAGAAGTATGAGGTGGGGGCAGCTCCTGTCTGGGACTTATCCTTCGATGTTCGGATTTTTTGCGGTCAGCTGCCGGCTCAGGGCCACAGGATTCGGAGCGCAAACATCGGCTCTTTTCCCTGGGAAAAAAAACTCACCAGTCCAGGTTCCTGATGTCAGTTTGTAGGGCTCCCCTGGGACTGTCAGGGCAGCACAAGTATGAGGTGGGGGCAGCTCCTGTCTGGGACTTATCCTTCGATGTTCGGATTTTTTGCACTCAGCTGCCGGCTCAGGGCCACAGGACTCGGAGCGCAAACATCGGCTCTTTTCCCTGGGAAAAAAAACTCACCAGTCCAGGTTCCTGATGTCAGTTTGTAGGGCTCCCCTGGGACTGTCAGGGCAGCACAAGTATGAGGTGGGGGCAGCTCCTGTCTGGGACTTATCCTTCGATGTTCGGATTTTTTGCAGTCAGCTGCCGGCTCAGGGCCACAGGACTCGGAGCGCAAACATCGGCTCTTTTCCCTGGGAAAGAAAACTCACCAGTCCAGGTTCCTGATGTCAGTTTGTAGGGCTCCCCTGGGACTGTCAGGGCAGCACAAGTATGAGGTGGGGGCAGCTCCTGTCTGGGACTTATCCTTCGATGTTCGGATTTTTTGCACTCAGCTGCCCGCTCAGGGCCACAGGACTCGGAGCGCAAACATCGGCTCTTTTCCCTGGGAAAGAAAACTCACCAGTCCAGGTTCCTGATGTCAGTTTGTAGGGCTCCCCTGGGACTGTCAGGGCAGCACAAGTATGAGGTGGGGGCAGCTCCTGTCTGGGACTTATCCTTCGATGTTCGGATTTTTTGCGGTCAGCTGCCGGCTCAGGGCCACAGGACTCGGAGCGCAAACATCGGCTCTTTTCCCTGGGAAAAAAAACTCACCAGTCCAGGTTCCTGATGTCAGTTTGTAGGGCTCCCCTGGGACTGTCAGGGCAGCACAAGTATGAGGTGGGGGCAGCTCCTGTCTGGGACTTATCCTTTGATGTTCGGATTTTTTGCACTCAGCTGCCCGCTCAGGGCCACAGGACTCGGAGCGCAAACATCGGCTCTTTTCCCTGGGAAAGAAAACTCACCAGTCCAGGTTCCTGATGTCAGTTTGTAGAGCTCTTTTTGGACTCTCAGGGCAGCACAAGTATGAGGTGGGGGCAGCTCCTGTCTGGGACTTATCCTTCGATGTTCGGATTTTTTGCGGTCAGCTGCCGGCTCAGGGCCACAGGACTCGGAGCGCAAACATCGGCCCTTTTCCCTGGGAAAAAAAACTCACCATTCCAGGTTCCTGATGTCAGTTTGTAGGGCTCCCCTGGGACTGTCAGGGTAGCACAAGTATGAGGTGGGGGCAGCTCCTGTCTGGGACTTATCCTTCGATGTTCGGATTTTTTGCGGTCAGCTGCCAGCTCAGGGCCACAGGACTCGGAGCGCAAACATCGGCTCTTTTCCCTGTGAAAAAAAACTCACCAGTCCAGGTTGCTGATGTCAGTTTGTAGGGCTCCCCTGGGACTGTCAGGGCAGCACAAGTATGAGGTGGGGGCAGCTCCTGTCTGGGACTTATCCTTCGATGTTCGGATTTTTTGCACTCAGCTGCCCGCTCAGGGCGACAGGACTCGGAGCGCAAACATCGGCTCTTTTCCCTGGGAAAGAAAACTCACCAGTCCAGGTTCCTGATGTCAGTTTGTAGAGCTCTTTTTGGACTCTCAGGGCAGCAGAAGTATGAGGTGGGGGCATCTCCTGTCTGGGACTTATCCTTCGATGTTCGGATTTTTTGCACTCAGCTGCCGGCTCAGGGCCACAGGACTCGGAGCGCAAACATCGGCTCTTTTCCCTGGGAAAAAAAACTCACCAGTCCAGGTTCCTGATGTCAGTTTGTAGGGCTCCCCTGGGACTGTCAGGGTAGCACAAGTATGAGGTGGGGGCAGATCCTGTCTGGGACTTATCCTTCGATGTTCCGATTTTTTGCGGTCAGCTGCCGGCTCAGGGCCACAGGACTTGGAGCGCAAACATCGGCTCTTTTCCCTGGGAAAGAAAACTCACCAGTCCAGGTTCCTGATGTCAGTTTGTAGAGCTCTTTTTGGACTCTCAGGGCAGCAGAAGTATGAGGTGGGGGCAGCTCCTGTCTGGGACTTATCCTTCGATGTTCGGATTTTTTGCACTCAGCTGCCGGCTCAGGGCCACAGGACTCGGAGCGCAAACATCGGCTCTTTTCCCTGGGAAAGAAAACTCACCAGTCCAGGTTCCTGATGTCAGTTTGTAGGGCTCCCCTGGGACTGTCAGAGCAGCACAAGTATGAGGTGGGGGCAGCTCCTGTCTGGGACTTATCCTTCGATATTCGGATTTTTTGCAGTCAGCTGCCCGCTCAGGGCCACAGGACTCGGAGCGCAAACATCGGCTCTTTTCCCTGGGAAAGAAAACTCACCAGTCCAGGTTCCTGATGTCAGTTTGTAGAGCTCTTTTTGGACTCTCAGGGCAGCACAAGTATGAGGTGGGGGCAGCTCCTGTCTGGGACTTATCCTTCGATGTTCGGATTTTTTGCGGTCAGCTGCCGGCTCAGGGCCACAGGACTCGGAGCGCAAACATCGGCTCTTTTCCCTGGGAAAAAAAACTCACCAGTCCAGGTTCCTGATGTCAGTTTGTAGGGCTCCCCTGGGACTGTCAGGGCAGCACAAGTATGAGGTGGGGGCAGCTCCTGTCTGGGACTTATCCTTCGATGTTCAGATTTTTTGCAGTCAGCTGCCGGCTCAGGGCCACAGGATTCGGAGCGCAAACATCGGCTCTTTTCCCTGGGAAAGAAAACTCACCAGTCCAGGTTCCTGATGTCAGTTTGTAGGGCTCCCCTGGGACTGTCAGGGCAGCACAAGTATGAGGTGGGGGCAGCTCCTGTCTGGGACTTATCCTTCGATGTTCGGATTTTTTGCGGTCAGCTGCCGGCTCAGGGCCACAGGACTCGGAGCGCAAACATCGGCTCTTTTCCCTGGGAAAGAAAACTCACCAGTCCAGGTTCCTGATGTCAGTTTGTAGGGCTCCCCTGGGACTGTCAGGGCAGCACAAGTATGAGGTGGGGGCAGCTCCTGTCTGGGACTTATCCTTCGATGTTCGGATTTTTTGCACTCAGCTGCCCGCTCAGGGCCACAGGAGTCGGAGCGCAAACATCGGCTCTTTTCCCTGGGAAAGAAAACTCACCAGTCCAGGTTCCTGATGTCAGTTTGTAGAGCTCTTTTTGGACTCTCAGGGCAGCACAAGTATGAGGTGGGGGCAGCTCCTGTCTGGGACTTATCCTTCGATGTTCGGATTTTTTGCGGTCAGCTGCCGGCTCAGGGCCACAGGACTCGGAGCGCAAACATCGGCTCTTTTCCCTGGGAAAGAAAACTCACCAGTCCAGGTTCCTGATGTCAGTTTGTAGGGCTCCCCTGGGACTGTCAGGGCAGCACAAGTATGAGGTGGGGGCAGCTCCTGTCTGGGAATTATCCTTCGATGTTCGGATTTTTTGCGGTCAGCTGCCGGCTCAGGGCGACAGGACTCGGAGCGCAAACATCGGCTCTTTTCCCTGGGAAAAAAAACTCACCAGTCCAGGTTCCTGATGTCAGTTTGTAGGGCTCCCCTGGGACTGTCAGGGTAGCACAAGTATGAGGTGGGGGCAGCTCCTGTCTGGGACTTATCCTTCGATGTTCGGATTTTTTGCACTCAGCTGCCCGCTCAGGGCTACAGGACTCGGAGCGCAAACATCGGCTCTTTTCCCTGGGAAAGAAAACTCACCAGTCCAGGTTCCTGATGTCAGTTTGTAGAGCTCTTTTTGGACTCTCAGGGCAGCAGAAGTATGAGGTGGGGGTAGCTCCTGTCTGGGACTTATCCTTCGATGTTCGGATTTTTTGCGGTCAGCTGCCGGCTCAGGGCCACAGGACTCGGAGCGCAAACATCGGCTCTTTTCCCTGGGAAAGAAAACTCACCAGTCCAGGTTCCTGATGTCAGTTTGTAGGGCTCCCCTGGGACTGTCAGGGCAGCACAAGTATGAGGTGGGGGCAGCTCCTGTCTGGGACTTATCCTTCGATGTTCGGATTTTTTGCACTCAGCTGCCCGCTCAGGGCCACAGGACTCGGAGCGCAAACATCGGCTCTTTTCCCTGGGAAAGAAAACTCACCAGTCTAGGTTCCTGATGTCAGTTTGTAGAGCTCTTTTTGGACTGTCAGGGCAGCAGAAGTATGAGGTGGGGGCAGCTCCTGTCTGGGACTTATCCTTCGATGTTCGGATTTTTTGCGGTCATCTGCTAGCTCAGGGCCACAGGACTCGGAGCGCAAACATCGGCTCTTTTCCCTGGGAAAAAAAACTCACCATTCCAGGTTCCTGATGTCAGTTTGTAGGGCTCCCCTGGGACTGTCAGGGCAGCACAAGTATGAGGTGGGGGCAGCTCCTGTCTGGGACTTATCCTTCGATGTTCGGATTTTTTGCACTCAGCTGCCCGCTCAGGGCCACAGGAGTCGGAGCGCAAACATCGGCTCTTTTCCCTGGGAAAGAAAACTCACGAGTCCAGGTTCCTGATGTCAGTTTGTAGAGCTCTTTTTGGACTCTCAGGGCAGCAGAAGTATGAGGTGGGGGCAGCTCCTGTCTGGGACTTATCCTTCGATGTTCGGATTTTTTGCGGTCAGCTGCCGGCTCAGGGCCACAGGATTCGGAGCGCAAACATCGGCTCTTTTCCCTGGGAAAAAAAACTCACCAGTCCAGGTTCCTGATGTCAGTTTGTAGGGCTCCCCTGGGACTGTCAGGGCAGCACAAGTATGAGGTGGGGGCAGCTCCTGTCTGGGACTTATCCTTCGATGTTCGGATTTTTTGCACTCAGCTGCCCGCTCAGGGCCACAGGACTCGGAGCGCAAACATCGGCTCTTTTCCCTGGGAAAGAAAACTCACCAGTCCAGGTTCCTGATGTCAGTTTGTAGGGCTCCCCTGGGACTGTCAGGGTAGCACAAGTATGAGGTGGGGGCAGCTCCTGTCTGGGACTTATCCTTCGATGTTCGGATTTTTTGCACTCAGCTGCCCGCTCAGGGCCACAGGACTCGGAGCGCAAACATCGGCTCTTTTCCCTGGGAAAGAAAACTCACCAGTCCAGGTTCCTGATGTCAGTTTGTAGAGCTCTTTTTGGACTCTCAGGGCAGCACAAGTATGAGGTGGGGGCAGCTCCTGTCTGGGACTTATCCTTCGATGTTCCGATTTTTTGCACTCAGCTGCCCGCTCAGGGCCACAGGACTCGGAGCGCAAACATGGGCCCTTTTCCCTGGGAAAAAAAACTCACCATTCCAGGTTCCTGATGTCAGTTTGTAGGGCTCCCCTGGGACTGTCAGGGTAGCACAAGTATGAGGTGGGGGCAGCTCCTGTCTGGGACTTATCCTTCGATGTTCGGATTTTTTGCGGTCAGCTGCCAGCTCAGGGCCACAGGACTCGGAGCGCAAACATCGGCTCTTTTCCCTGTGAAAAAAAACTCACCAGTCCAGGTTGCTGATGTCAGTTTGTAGGGCTCCCCTGGGACTGTCAGGGCAGCACAAGTATGAGGTGGGGGCAGCTCCTGTCTGGGACTTATCCTTCGATGTTCGGATTTTTTGCACTCAGCTGCCCGCTCAGGTCGACAGGACTCGGAGCGCAAACATCGGCTCTTTTCCCTGGGAAAGAAAACTCACCAGTCCAGGTTCCTGATGTCAGTTTGTAGAGCTCTTTTTGGACTCTCAGGGCAGCAGAAGTATGAGGTGGGGGCATCTCCTGTCTGGGACTTATCCTTCGATGTTCGGATTTTTTGCACTCAGCTGCCGGCTCAGGGCCACAGGACTCGGAGCGCAAACATCGGCTCTTTTCCCTGGGAAAAAAAACTCACCAGTCCAGGTTCCTGATGTCAGTTTGTAGGGCTCCCCTGGGACTGTCAGGGTAGCACAAGTATGAGGTGGGGGCAGATCCTGTCTGGGACTTATCCTTCGATGTTCCGATTTTTTGCGGTCAGCTGCCGGCTCAGGGCCACAGGACTTGGAGCGCAAACATCGGCTCTTTTCCCTGGGAAAGAAAACTCACCAGTCCAGGTTCCTGATGTCAGTTTGTAGAGCTCTTTTTGGACTCTCAGGGCAGCAGAAGTATGAGGTGGGGGCAGCTCCTGTCTGGGACTTATCCTTCGATGTTCGGATTTTTTGCACTCAGCTGCCGGCTCAGGGCCACAGGACTCGGAGCGCAAACATCGGCTCTTTTCCCTGGGAAAGAAAACTCACCAGTCCAGGTTCCTGATGTCAGTTTGTAGGGCTCCCCTGGGACTGTCAGAGCAGCACAAGTATGAGGTGGGGGCAGCTCCTGTCTGGGACTTATCCTTTGATATTCGGATTTTTTGCAGTCAGCTGCCCGCTCAGGGCCACAGGACTCGGAGCGCAAACATCGGCTCTTTTCCCTGGGAAAGAAAACTCACCAGTCCAGGTTCCTGATGTCAGTTTGTAGAGCTCTTTTTGGACTCTCAGGGCAGCACAAGTATGAGGTGGGGGCAGCTCCTGTCTGGGACTTATCCTTCGATGTTCGGATTTTTTGCAGTCAGCTGCCCGCTCAGGGCCACAGGACTCGGAGCGCAAACATCGGCTCTTTTCCCTGGGAAAGAAAACTCACCAGTCCAGGCTCCTGATGTCAGTTTGTAGGGCTCCCCTGGGACTGTCAGGGCAGCACAAGTATGAGGTGGGGGCAGCTCCTGTCTGGGACTTATCCTTCGATGTTCCGATTTTTTGCACTCAGCTGCCCGCTCAGGGACACAGGACTCGGAGCGCAAACATCGGCTCTTTTCCCTGGGAAAGAAAACTCACCAGTCCAGGTTCCTGATGTCAGTTTGTAGAGCTCTTTTTGGACTCTCAAGGCAGCACAAGTATGAGGTGGGGGCAGCTCCTGTCTGGGACTTATCCTTCGATGTTCGGATTTTTTGCGGTCAGCTGCCGGCTCAGTGCCACAGGACTCGGAGCGCAAACATCGGCTCTTTTCCCTGGGAAAAAAAACTCACCAGTCCAGGTTCCTGATGTCAGTTTGTAGGGCTCCCCTGGGACTGTCAGGGCAGCACAAGTATGAGGTGGGGGCAGCTCCTGTCTGGGACTTATCCTTCGATGTTCGGATTTTTTGCACTCAGCTGCCGGCTCAGGGCCACAGGACTCGGAGCGCAAACATCGCCTCTTTTCCCTGGGAAAGAAAACTCACCAGTCCAGGTTCCTGATGTCAGTTTGTAGAGCTCTTTTTGGACTCTCAGGGCAGCAGAAGTATGAGGTGGGGGCAGCTCCTGTCTGGGACTTATCCTTCAATGTTCGGATTTTTTGCCGTCAGCTGCCGGCTCAGGGCCACAGGATTCGGAGCGCAAACATCGGCTCTTTTCCCTGGGAAAAAAACCTCACCAGTCCAGGTTCCTGATGTCAGTTTGTAGGGCTCCCCTGGGACTGTCAGGGCAGCACAAGTATGAGGTGGGGGCAGCTCCTGTCTGGGACTTATCCTTCGATGTTCGGATTTTTTGCACTCAGCTGCCGGCTCAGGGCGACAGGACTCGGAGCGCAAACATCGGCTATTTCCCTGGGAAAGAAAACTCACCAGTCCAGGTTCCTGATGTCAGTTTGTAGGGCTCCCCTGGGACTGTCAGGGCAGCAGAAGTATGAGGTGGGGGCAGCTCCTGTCTGGGACTTATCCTTCGATGTTCGGATTTTTTGCGGTCAGCTGCCCGCTCAGGGCCACAGGACTCGGAGCGCAAACATCGGCTCTTTTCCCTGGGAAAGAAAACTCACCAGTCCCGGTTCCTGATGTCAGTTTGTAGGGCTCCCCTGGGACTGTCAGGGCAGCACAAGTATGAGGTGGGGGCAGCTCCTGTCTGGGACTTATCCTTCGATGTTCGGATTTTTTGCACTCAGCTGCCCGCTCAGGGCCACAGGACTCGGAGCGCAAACATCGGCTCTTTTCCCTGGGAAAGAAAACTCACCAGTCCAGGTTCCTGATGTCAGTTTGTAGAGCTCTTTTTGGACTCTCAGGGCAGCACAAGTATGAGGTGGGGGCAGCTCCTGTCTGGGACTTATCCTTCGATGTTCGGATTTTTTGCGGTCAGCTGCCGGCTCAGGGCCACAGGACTCGGAGCGCAAACATCGGCTCTTTAACCTGGGAAAAAAAACTCACCAGTCCAGGTTCCTGATGTCAGTTTGTAGGGCTCCCCTGGGACTGTCAGGGCAGCACAAGTATGAGGTGGGGGCAGCTCCTGTCTGGGACTTATCCTTCGATGTTCGGATTTTTTGCACTCAGCTGCCCGCTCAGGGCCACAGGACTCGGAGCGCAAACATCGGCTCTTTTCCCTGGGAAAGAAAACTCACCAGTCCAGGTTCCTGATGTCAGTTTGTAGAGCTCTTTTTGGACTCTCATGGCAGCACAAGTATGAGGTGGGGGCAGCTCCTGTCTGGGACTTATCCTTCGATGTTCGGATTTTTTGCACTCAGCTGCCGGCTCAGGGCCACAGGATTCGGAGCGCAAACATCGGCTCTTTTCCCTGGGAAAAAAAACTCACCAGTCCAGGTTCCTGATGTCAGTTTGTAGGGCTCCCCTGGGACTGTCAGGGCAGCACAAGTATGAGGTGGGGGCAGCTCCTGTCTGGGACTTATCCTTCGATGTTCCGATTTTTTGCGGTCAGCTGCCGGCTCAGGGCCACAGGACTTGGAGCGCAAACATCGGCTCTTTTCCCTGGGAAAGAAAACTCACCAGTCCAGGTTCCTGATGTCAGTTTGTAGAGCTCTTTTTGGACTCTCAGGGCAGCAGAAGTATGAGGTGGGGGCAGCTCCTGTCTGGGACTTATCCTTCGATGTTCGGATTTTTTGCACTCAGCTGCCGGCTCAGGGCCACAGGACTCGGAGCGCAAACATCGGCTCTTTTCCCTGGGAAAGAAAACTCACCAGTCCAGGTTCCTGATGTCAGTTTGTAGGGTTCTCCTGGGACTGTCAGAGCAGCACAAGTATGAGGTGGGGGCAGCTCCTGTCTGGGACTTATCCTTCGATGTTCGGATTTTTTGCGGTCAGCTGCCGGCTCAGGGCCACAGGACTCGGAGCGCAAACATCGGCTCTTTTCCCTGGGAAAGAAAACTCACCAGTCCAGGTTCCTGATGTCAGTTTGTAGGGCTCCCCTGGGACTGTCAGGGTAGCACAAGTATGAGGAGGGGGCAGATCCTGTCTGGGACTTATCCTTCGATGTTCCGATTTTTTGCACTCAGCTGCCGGCTCAGGGCCACAGGACTCGGAGCGCAAACATCGGCTCTTTTCCCTGGGAAAGAAAACTCACCAGTCCAGGTTCCTGATGTCAGTTTGTAGGGCTCCCCTGGGACTGTCAGAGCAGCACAAGTATGAGGTGGGGGCAGATCCTGTCTGGGACTTATCCTTCGATGTTCGGATTTTTTGCAGTCAGCTGCCCGCTCAGGGCCACAGGACTCGGAGCGCAAACATCGGCTCTTTTCCCTGGGAAAGAAAACTCACCAGTCCAGGTTCCTGATGTCAGTTTGTAGAGCTCTTTTTGGACTCTCAGGGCAGCACAAGTATGAGGTGGGGGCAGCTCCTGTCTGGGACTTATCCTTCGATGTTCGGATTTTTTGCGGTCAGCTGCCGGCTCAGGGCCACAGGACTCGGAGCGCAAACATCGGCTCTTTTCCCTGGGAAAGAAAACTCACCAGTCCAGGTTCCTGATGTCAGTTTGTAGGGCTCCCCTGGGACTGTCAGGGCAGCACAAGTATGAGGTGGGGGCAGCTCCTGTCTGGGACTTATCCTTCGATGTTCGGATTTTTTGCACTCAGCTGCCCGCTCAGGGCCACAGGAGTCGGAGCGCAAACATCGGCTCTTTTCCCTGGGAAAGAAAACTCACCAGTCCAGGTTCCTGATGTCAGTTTGTAGGGCTCCCCTGGGACTGTCAGGGCAGCACAAGTATGAGGTGGGGGCAGCTCCTGTCTGGGACTTATCCTTCGATGTTCGGATTTTTTGCACTCAGCTGCCGGCTCAGGGCCACAGGACTCGGAGCGCAAACATCGGCTATTTCCCTGGGAAAGAAAACTCACCAGTCCAGGTTCCTGATGTCAGTTTGTAGGGCTCCCCTGGGACTGTCAGGGCAGCAGAAGTATGAGGTGGGGGCAGCTCCTGTCTGGGACTTATCCTTCGATGTTCGGATTTTTTGCGGTCAGCTGCCGGCTCAGGGCCACAGGACTCAGAGCGCAAACATCGGCTCTTTTCCCTGGGAAAGAAAACTCACCAGTCCAGGTTCCTGATGTCAGTTTGTAGGGCTCCCCTGGGACTGTCAGGGTAGCACAAGTATGAGGTGGGGGCAGCTCCTGTCTGGGACTTATCCTTCGATGTTCCGATTTTTTGCACTCAGCTACCCGCTCAGGGCCACAGGACTCAGAGCGCAAACATCGGCTCTTTTCCCTGGGAAAGAAAACTCACCAGTCCAGGTTCCTGATGTCAGTTTGTAGAGCTCTTTTTGGACTGTCAGGGCAGCACAAGTATGAGGTGGGGGCAGCTCCTGTCTGGGACTTATCCTTCGATGTTCGGATTTTTTGCACTCAGCTGCCCGCTCAGGGCCACAGGACTCGGAGCGCAAACATCGGCTCTTTTCCCTGGGAAAGAAAACTCACCAGTCCCGGTTCCTGATGTCAGTTTGTAGGGCTCCCCTGGGACTGTCAGGGCAGCACAAGTATGAGGTGGGGGCAGCTCCTGTCTGGGACTTATCCTTCGATGTTCGGATTTTTTGCACTCAGCTGCCCGCTCAGGGCCACAGGACTCGGAGCGCAAACATCGGCTCTTTTCCCTGGGAAAGAAAACTCACCAGTCCAGGTTCCTGATGTCAGTTTGTAGAGCTCTTTTTGGACTCTCAGGGCAGCACAAGTATGAGGTGGGGGCAGCTCCTGTCTGGGACTTATCCTTCGATGTTCGGATTTTTTGCGGTCAGCTGCCGGCTCAGGGCCACAGGACTCGGAGCGCAAACATCGGCTCTTTAACCTGGGAAAAAAAACTCACCAGTCCAGGTTCCTGATGTCAGTTTGTAGGGCTCCCCTGGGACTGTCAGGGCAGCACAAGTATGAGGTGGGGGCAGCTCCTGTCTGGGACTTATCCTTCGATGTTCGGATTTTTTGCACTCAGCTGCCCGCTCAGGGCCACAGGACTCGGAGCGCAAACATCGGCTCTTTTCCCTGGGAAAGAAAACTCACCAGTCCAGGTTCCTGATGTCAGTTTGTAGAGCTCTTTTTGGACTCTCATGGCAGCACAAGTATGAGGTGGGGGCAGCTCCTGTCTGGGACTTATCCTTCGATGTTCGGATTTTTTGCACTCAGCTGCCGGCTCAGGGCCACAGGACTCGGAGCGCAAACATCGGCTCTTTTCCCTGGGAAAAAAAACTCACCAGTCCAGGTTCCTGATGTCAGTTTGTAGGGCTCCCCTGGGACCGTCACGGTAGCACAAGTATGAGGTGGGGGCAGATCCTGTCTGGGACTTATCCTTCGATGTTCCGATTTTTTGCGGTCAGCTGCCGGCTCAGGGCCACAGGACTTGGAGCGCAAACATCGGCTCTTTTCCCTGGGAAAGAAAACTCACCAGTCCAGGTTCCTGATGTCAGTTTGTAGAGCTCTTTTTGGACTCTCAGCGCAGCAGAAGTATGAGGTGGGGGCAGCTCCTGTCTGGGACTTATCCTTCGATGTTCGGATTTTTTGCACTCAGCTGCCGGCTCAGGGCCACAGGACTCGGAGCGCAAACATCGGCTCTTTTCCCTGGGAAAGAAAACTCACCAGTCCAGGTTCCTGATGTCAGTTTGTAGGGCTCTCCTGGGACTGTCAGAGCAGCACAAGTATGAGGTGGGGGCAGCTCCTGTCTGGGACTTATCCTTCGATGTTCGGATTTTTTGCGGTCAGCTGCCGGCTCAGGGCCACAGGACTCGGAGCGCAAACATCGGCTCTTTTCCCTGGGAAAGAAAACTCACCAGTCCAGGTTCCTGATGTCAGTTTGTAGGGCTCCCCTGGGACTGTCAGGGCAGCACAAGTATGAGGAGGGGGCAGATCCTGTCTGGGACTTATCCTTCGATGTTCCGATTTTTTGCACTCAGCTGCCGGCTCAGGGCCACAGGACTCGGAGCGCAAACATCGGCTCTTTAACCTGGGAAAAAAAACTCACCAGTCCAGGTTCCTGATGTCAGTTTGTAGGGCTCCCCTGGGACTGTCAGGGCAGCACAAGTATGAGGTGGGGGCAGCTCCTGTCTGGGACTTATCCTTCGATGTTCGGATTTTTTGCACTCAGCTGCCCGCTCAGGGCCACAGGACTCGGAGCGCAAACATCGGCTCTTTTCCCTGGGAAAGAAAACTCACCAGTCCAGGTTCCTGATGTCAGTTTGTAGAGCTCTTTTTGGACTCTCATGGCAGCACAAGTATGAGGTGGGGGCAGCTCCTGTCTGGGACTTATCCTTCGATGTTCGGATTTTTTGCACTCAGCTGCCGGCTCAGGGCCACAGGACTCGGAGCGCAAACATCGGCTCTTTACCCTGGGAAAAAAAACTCACCAGTCCAGGTTCCTGATGTCAGTTTGTAGGGCTCCCCTGGGACCGTCACGGTAGCACAAGTATGAGGTGGGGGCAGATCCTGTCTGGGACTTATCCTTCGATGTTCCGATTTTTTGCGGTCAGCTGCCGGCTCAGGGCCACAGGACTTGGAGCGCAAACATCGGATCTTTTCCCTGGGAAAGAAAACTCACCAGTCCAGGTTCCTGATGTCAGTTTGTAGAGCTCTTTTTGGACTCTCAGCGCAGCAGAAGTATGAGGTGGGGGCAGCTCCTGTCTGGGACTTATCCTTCGATGTTCGGATTTTTTGCGGTCAGCTGCCGGCTCAGGGCCACAGGACTCGGAGCGCAAACATCGGCTCTTTTCCCTGGGAAAGAAAACTCACCAGTCCAGGTTCCTGATGTCAGTTTGTAGGGCTCTCCTGGGACTGTCAGAGCAGCACAAGTATGAGGTGGGGGCAGCTCCTGTCTGGGACTTATCCTTCGATGTTCGGATTTTTTGCACTCAGCTGCCGGCTCAGGGCCACAGGACTCGGAGCGCAAACATCGGCTCTTTTCCCTGGGAAAGAAAACTCACCAGTCCAGGTTCCTGATGTCAGTTTGTAGGGCTCCCCTGGGACTGTCAGGGTAGCACAAGTATGAGGAGGGGGCAGATCCTGTCTGGGACTTATCCTTCGATGTTCCGATATTTTGCACTCAGCTGCCGGCTCAGGGCCACAGGACTCGGAGCGCAAACATCGGCTCTTTTCCCTGGGAAAGAAAACTCACCAGTCCAGGTTCCTGATGTCAGTTTGTAGGGCTCCCCTGGGACTGTCAGAGCAGCACAAGTATGAGGTGGGGGCAGCTCCTGTCTGGGACTTATCCTTCGATGTTCGGATTTTTTGCAGTCAGCTGCCCGCTCAGGGCCACAGGACTCGGAGCGCAAACATCGGCTCTTTTCCCTGGGAAAGAAAACTCACCAGTCCAGGTTCCTGATGTCAGTTTGTAGAGCTCTTTTTGGACTCTCAGGGCAGCACAAGTATGAGGTGGGGGCAGCTCCTGTCTGGGACTTATCCTTCGATGTTCGGATTTTTTGCGGTCAGCTGCCGGCTCAGGGCCACAGGACTCGGAGCGCAAACATCGGCTCTTTTCCCTGGGAAAGAAAACTCACCAGTCCCGGTTCCTGATGTCAGTTTGTAGGGCTCCCCTGGGACTGTCAGGGCAGCACAAGTATGAGGTGGGGGCAGCTCCTGTCTGGGACTTATCCTTCGATGTTCGGATTTTTTGCGGTCAGCTGCCGGCTCAGGGCCACAGGATTCGGAGCGCAAACATCGGCTCTTTTCCCTGGGAAAAAAAACTCACCAGTCCAGGTTCCTGATGTCAGTTTGTAGGGCTCCCCTGGGACTGTCAGGGCAGCACAAGTATGAGGTGGGGGCAGCTCCTGTCTGGGACTTATCCTTCGATGTTCGGATTTTTTGCGGTCAGCTGCCGGCTCAGGGCCACAGGACTCGGAGCGCAAATATCGGCTCTTTTCCCTGGGAAAGAAAACTCACCAGTCCAGGTTCCTGATGTCAGTTTGTAGGGCTCCCCTGGGACTCTCAGGGCAGCACAAGTATGAGGTGGGGGCAGCTCCTGTCTGGGACTTATCCTTCGATGTTCCGATTTTTTGCACTCAGCTGCCGGCTCAGGGCCACAGGACTCGGAGCGCAAACATCGGCTCTTTTCCCTGGGAAAAAAAACTCACCAGTCCAGGTTCCTGATGTCAGTTTGTAGGGCTCCCCTGGGACTGTCAGGGCAGCACAAGTATGAGGTGGGGGCAGCTCCTGTCTGGGACTTATCCTTCGATGTTCGGATTTTTTGCACTCAGCTGCCCGCTCAGGGCCACCGGACTCGGAGCGCAAACATCGGCTCTTTTCCCTGGGAAAGAAAACTCACCAGTCCAGGTTCCTGATGTCAGTTTGTAGAGCTCTTTTTGGACTCTCAGGGCAGCACAAGTATGAGGTGGGGGCAGCTCCTGTCTGGGACTTATCCTTCGATGTTCGGATTTTTTGCGGTCAGCTGCCGGCTCAGGGCCACAGGACTCGGAGCGCAAACATCGGCCCTTTTCCCTGGGAAAAAAAACTCACCATTCCAGGTTCCTGATGTCAGTTTGTAGGGCTCCCCTGGGACTGTCAGGGTAGCACAAGTATGAGGTGGGGGCAGCTCCTGTCTGGGACTTATCCTTCGATGTTCGGATTTTTTGCGGTCAGCTGCCGGCTCAGGGCCACAGGACTCGGAGCGCAAACATCGGCTCTTTTCCCTGGGAAAGAAAACTCACCAGTCCAGGTTCCTGATGTCAGTTTGTAGGGCTCCCCTGGGACTGTCAGGGCAGCACAAGTATGAGGTGGGGGCAGCTCCTGTCTGGGACTTATCCTTCGATGTTCAGATTTTTTGCGGTCAGCTGCCGGCTCAGGGCGACAGGACTCGGAGCGCAAACATCGGCTCTTTTCCCTGGGAAAGAAAACTCACCAGTCCAGGTTCCTGATGTCAGTTTGTAGAGCTCTTTTTGGACTGTCAGGGCAGCACAAGTATGAGGTGGGGGCAGCTCCTGTCTGGGACTTATCCTTCGATGTTCGGATTTTTTGCGGTCAGCTGCCGGCTCAGGGCCACAGGATTCGGAGCGCAAACATCGGCTCTTTTCCCTGGGAAAAAAAACTCACCAGTCCAGGTTCCTGATGTCAGTTTGTAGGGCTCCCCTGGGACTGTCAGGGCAGCACAAGTATGAGGTGGGGGCAGCTCCTGTCTGGGACTTATCCTTCGATGTTCGGATTTTTTGCACTCAGCTGCCCGCTCAGGGCCACAGGAGTCGGAGCGCAAACATCGGCTCTTTTCCCTGGGAAAGAAAACTCACCAGTCCAGGTTCCTGATGTCAGTTTGTAGAGCTCTTTTTGGACTCTCAGGGCAGCACAAGTATGAGGTGGGGGCAGCTCCTGTCTGGGACTTATCCTTCGATGTTCGGATTTTTTGCGGTCAGCTGCCGGCTCAGGGCCACAGGACTCAGAGCGCAAACATCGGCCCTTTTCCCTGGGAAAAAAAACTCACCATTCCAGGTTCCTGATGTCAGTTTGTAGGGCTCCCCTGGGACTGTCAGGGTAGCACAAGTATGAGGTGGGGGCAGCTCCTGTCTGGGACTTATCCTTCGATGTTCGGATTTTTTGCGGTCAGCTGCCGGCTCAGGGCCACAGGACTCGGAGCGCAAACATCGGCTCTTTTCCCTGGGAAAGAAAACTCACCAGTCCAGGTTCCTGATGTCAGTTTGTAGGGCTCCCCTGGGACTGTCAGGGCAGCACAAGTATGAGGTGGGGGCAGCTCCTGTCTGGGACTTATCCTTCGATGTTCAGATATTTTGCGGTCAGCTGCCGGCTCAGGGCCACAGGACTCGGAGCGCAAACATCGGCTCTTTTCCCTGGGAAAAAAAACTCACCAGTCCAGGTTCCTGATGTCAGTTTGTAGGGCTCTTTTTGGACTCTCAGGGCAGCACAAGGATGAGGTGGGGGCAGCTCCTGTCTGGGACTTATCCTTCGATGTTCGGATTTTTTGCGGTCAGCTGCCGGCTCAGGGCCACAGGACTCGGAGCGCAAACATCGGCCCTTTTCCCTGGGAAAAAAAACTCACCATTCCAGGTTCCTGATGTCAGTTTGTAGGGCTCCCCTGGGACTGTCAGGGTAGCACAAGTATGAGGTGGGGGCAGCTCCTGTCTGGGACTTATCCTTCGATGTTCGGATTTTTTGCGGTCAGCTGCCGGCTCAGGGCCACAGGACTCGGAGCGCAAACATCGGCTCTTTTCCCTGGGAAAGAAAACTCACCAGTCCAGGTTCCTGATGTCAGTTTGTAGGGCTCCCCTGGGACTGTCAGGGCAGCACAAGTATGAGGTGGGGGCAGCTCCTGTCTGGGACTTATCCTTCGATGTTCAGATTTTTTGCGGTCAGCTGCCGGCTCAGGGCGACAGGACTCGGAGCGCAAACATCGGCTCTTTTCCCTGGGAAAGAAAACTCACCAGTCCAGGTTCCTGATGTCAGTTTGTAGAGCTCTTTTTGGACTGTCAGGGCAGCACAAGTATGAGGTGGGGGCAGCTCCTGTCTGGGACTTATCCTTCGATGTTCGGATTTTTTGCGGTCAGCTGCCGGCTCAGGGCCACAGGATTCGGAGCGCAAACATCGGCTCTTTTCCCTGGGAAAAAAAACTCACCAGTCCAGGTTCCTGATGTCAGTTTGTAGGGCTCCCCTGGGACTGTCAGGGCAGCACAAGTATGAGGTGGGGGCAGCTCCTGTCTGGGACTTATCCTTCGATGTTCGGATTTTTTGCGGTCAGCTGCCAGCTCAGGGCCACAGGACTCGGAGCGCAAACATCGGCTCTTTTCCCTGGGAAAGAAAACTCACCAGTCCAGGTTCCTGATGTCAGTTTGTAGGGCTCCCCTGGGACTGTCAGGGCAGCACAAGTATGAGGTGGGGGCAGCTCCTGTCTGGGACTTATCCTTCGATGTTCGGATTTTTTGCGGTCAGCTGCCGGCTCAGGGCCACAGGACTCGGAGCGCAAACATCGGCTCTTTTCCCTGGGAAAAAAAACTCACCAGTCCAGGTTCCTGATGTCAGTTTGTAGGGCTCCCCTGGGACTGTCAGGGCAGCACAAGTATGAGGTGGGGGCAGCTCCTGTCTGGGACTTATCCTTCGATGTTCGGATTTTTTGCACTCAGCTGCCCGCTCAGGGCCACAGGAGTCGGAGCGCAAACATCGGCTCTTTTCCCTGGGAAAGAAAACTCACCAGTCCAGGTTCCTGATGTCAGTTTGTAGAGCTCTTTTTGGACTCTCAGGGCAGCACAAGTATGAGGTGGGGGCAGCTCCTGTCTGGGACTTATCCTTCGATGTTCGGATTTTTTGCGGTCAGCTGCCGGCTCAGGGCCACAGGACTCAGAGCGCAAACATCGGCCCTTTTCCCTGGGAAAAAAAACTCACCATTCCAGGTTCCTGATGTCAGTTTGTAGGGCTCCCCTGGGACTGTCAGGGTAGCACAAGTATGAGGTGGGGGCAGCTCCTGTCTGGGACTTATCCTTCGATGTTCGGATTTTTTGCGGTCAGCTGCCGGCTCAGGGCCACAGGACTCGGAGCGCAAACATCGGCTCTTTTCCCTGGGAAAGAAAACTCACCAGTCCAGGTTCCTGATGTCAGTTTGTAGGGCTCCCCTGGGACTGTCAGGGCAGCACAAGTATGAGGTGGGGGCAGCTCCTGTCTGGGACTTATCCTTCGATGTTCAGATATTTTGCGGTCAGCTGCCGGCTCAGGGCCACAGGACTCGGAGCGCAAACATCGGCTCTTTTCCCTGGGAAAAAAAACTCACCAGTCCAGGTTCCTGATGTCAGTTTGTAGGGCTCCCCTGGGACTGTCAGGGTAGCACAAGTATGAGGTGGGGGCAGCTCCTGTCTGGGACTTATCCTTCGATGTTCGGATTTTTTGCACTCAGCTGCCCGCTCAGGGCTACAGGACTCGGAGCGCAAACATCGGCTCTTTTCCCTGGGAAAGAAAACTCACCAGTCCAGGTTCCTGATGTCAGTTTGTAGAGCTCTTTTTGGACTCTCAGGGCAGCAGAAGTATGAGGTGGGGGCAGCTCCTGTCTGGGACTTATCCTTCGATGTTCGGATTTTTTGCGGTCAGCTGCCGGCTCAGGGCCACAGGATTCGGAGCGCAAACATCGGCTCTTTTCCCTGGGAAAAAAAACTCACCAGTCCAGGTTCCTGATGTCAGTTTGTAGGGCTCCCCTGGGACTGTCAGGGCAGCACAAGTATGAGGTGGGGGCAGCTCCTGTCTGGGACTTATCCTTCGATGTTCGGATTTTTTGCACTCAGCTGCCCGCTCACGGCCACAGGACTCGGAGCGCAAACATCGGCTCTTTTCCCTGGGAAAGAAAACTCACCAGTCCAGGTTCCTGATGTCAGTTTGTAGAGCTCTTTTTGGACTCTCAGGGCAGCACAAGTATGAGGTGGGGGCAGCTCCTGTCTGGGACTTATCCTTCGATGTTCGGATTTTTTGCGGTCAGCTGCCGGCTCAGGGCCACAGGACTCGGAGCGCAAACATCGGCTCTTTTCCCTGGGAAAAAAAACTCACCAGTCCAGGTTCCTGATGTCAGTTTGTAGGGCTCCCCTGGGACTGTCAGGGCAGCACAAGTATGAGGTGGGGGCAGCTCCTGTCTGGGACTTATCCTTCGATGTTCAGATTTTTGCAGTCAGCTGCCGGCTCAGGGCCACAGGATTCGGAGCGCAAACATCGGCTCTTTTCCCTGGGAAAGAAAACTCACCAGTCCAGGTTCCTGATGTCAGTTTGTAGGGCTCCCCTGGGACTGTCAGGGCAGCACAAGTATGAGGTGGGGGCAGCTCCTGTCTGGGACTTATCCTTCGATGTTCGGATTTTTTGCGGTCAGCTGCCGGCTCAGGGCCACAGGACTCGGAGCGCAAACATCGGCTCTTTTCCCTGGGAAAGAAAACTCACCAGTCCAGGTTCCTGATGTCAGTTTGTAGGGCTCCCCTGGGACTGTCAGGGCAGCACAAGTATGAGGTGGGGGCAGCTCCTGTCTGGGACTTATCCTTCGATGTTCGGATTTTTTGCGGTCAGCTGCCGGCTCAGGGCCACAGGACTCGGAGCGCAAACATCGGCTATTTTCCCTGGGAAAAAAAACTCACCAGTCCAGGTTCCTGATGTCAGTTTGTAGGGCTCCCCTGGGACTGTCAGGGCAGCACAAGTATGAGGTGGGGGCAGCTCCTGTCTGGGACTTATCCTTCGATGTTCGGATTTTTTGCACTCAGCTGCCCGCTCAGGGCCACAGGAGTCGGAGCGCAAACATCGGCTCTTTTCCCTGGGAAAGAAAACTCACCAGTCCAGGTTCCTTATGTCAGTTTGTAGAGCTCTTTTTGGACTGTCAGGGCAGCAGAAGTATGAGGTGGGGGCAGCTCCTGTCTGGGACTTATCCTTCGATGTTCGGATTTTTTGCGGTCAGCTGCTAGCTCAGGGCCACAGGACTCGGAGCGCAAACATCGGCTCTTTTCCCTGGGAAAAAAAACTCACCATTCCAGGTTCCTGATGTCAGTTTGTAGGGCTCCCCTGGGACTGTCAGGGCAGCACAAGTATGAGGTGGGGGCAGCTCCTGTCTGGGACTTATCCTTCGATGTTCGGATTTTTTGCACTCAGCTGCCCGCTCAGGGCCACAGGAGTCGGAGCGCAAACATCGGCTCTTTTCCCTGGGAAAGAAAACTCACCAGTCCAGGTTCCTGATGTCAGTTTGTAGAGCTCTTTTTGGACTCTCAGGGCAGCACAAGTATGAGGTGGGGGCAGCTCCTGTCTGGGACTTATCCTTCGATGTTCGGATTTTTTGCGGTCAGCTGCCGGCTCAGGGCCACAGGATTCGGAGCGCAAACATCGGCTCTTTTCCCTGGGAAAAAAAACTCACCAGTCCAGGTTCCTGATGTCAGTTTGTAGGGCTCCCCTGGGACTGTCAGGGCAGCACAAGTATGAGGTGGGGGCAGCTCCTGTCTGGGACTTATCCTTCGATGTTCGGATTTTTTGCGGTCAACTGCCGGCTCAGGGCCACAGGATTCGGAGCGCAAACATCGGCTCTTTTCCCTGGGAAAAAAAACTCACCAGTCCAGGTTCCTGATGTCAGTTTGTAGGGCTCCCCTGGGACTGTCAGGGCAGCACAAGTATGAGGTGGGGGCAGCTCCTGTCTGGGACTTATCCTTCGATGTTCCGATTTTTTGCACTCAGCTGCCGGCTCAGGGCCACAGGACTCGGAGCGCAAACATCGGCTCTTTTCCCTGGGAAAGAAAACTCACCAGTCCAGGTTCCTGATGTCAGTTTGTATGGCTCCCCTGGGACTGTCAGGGCAGCACAAGTATGAGGTTGGGGCAGCTCCTGTCTGGGACTTATCCTTCGATGTTCGGATTTTTTGCGGTCAGCTGCCGGCTCAGGGCCACAGGACTCGGAGCGCAAACATCGGCTCTTTTCCCTGGGAAAGAAAACTCACCAGTCCAGGTTCCTGATGTCAGTTTTTAGGGCTCCCCTGGGACTGTCAGGGCAGCACAAGTATGAGGTGGGGGCAGCTCCTGTCTGGGACTTATCCTTCGATGTTCGGATTTTTTGCACTCAGCTGCCGGCTCAGGGCCACAGGAGTCGGAGCGCAAACATCGGCTCTTTTCCCTGGGAAAGAAAACTCACCAGTCCAGGTTCCTGATGTCAGTTTGTAGGGCTCCCCTGGGACTGTCAGGGCAGCACAAGTATGAGGTGGGGGCAGCTCCTGTCTGGGACTTATCCTTCGATGTTCGGATTTTTTGCACTCAGCTTCCCGCTCAGGGCCACAGGAGTCGGAGCGCAAACATCGGCTCTTTTCCCTGGGAAAGAAAACTCACCAGTCCAGGTTCCTGATGTCAGTTTGTAGAGCTCTTTTTGGACTCTCAGTACAGCAGAAGTATGGGGTGGGGGCAGCTCCTGTCTGGGACTTATCCTTCGATGTTCGGATTTTTTGCGGTCAGCTGCCGGCTCAGGGCCACAGGATTCGGAGCGCAAACATCGGCTCTTTTCCCTGGGAAAAAAAACTCACCAGTCCAGGTTCCTGATGTCAGTTTGTAGAGCTCTTTTTGGACTCTCAGGGCAGCACAAGTATGAGGTGGGGGCAGCTCCTGTCTGGGACTTATCCTTCGATGTTCGGATTTTTTGCGGTCAGCTGCCGTCTCAGGGCCACAGGACTCGGAGCGCAAACATCGGCTCTTTTCCCTGGGAAAGAAAACTCACCAGTCCAGGTTCCTGATGTCAGTTTGTAGGGCTCCCCTGGGACTGTCAGGGTAGCACAAGTATGAGGTGGGGGCAGATCCTGTCTGGGACTTATCCTTCGATGTTCGGATTTTTTGCACTCAGCTGCCCGCTCAGGGCCAAAGGACTCGGAGCGCAAACATCGGCTCTTTTCCCTGGGAAAGAAAACTCACCAGTCCAGGTTCCTGATGTAAGTTTGTAGAGCTCTTTTTGGACTCTCAGTGCAGCACAAGTATGAGGTGGGGGCAGCTCCTGTCTGGGACTTATCCTTCGATGTTCGGATTTTTTGCGGTCAGCTGCCAGCTCAGGGCAACAGGACTCGGAGCGCAAACATCGGCTCTTTTCCCTGGGAAAAAAAACTCACCAGTCCAGGTTCCTGATGTCAGTTTGTAGGGCTCCCCTGGGACTGTCAGGGTAGCACAAGTATGAGGTGGGGGCAGATCCTGTCTGGGACTTATCCTTCGATGTTCGGATTTTTTGCGGTCAGCTGCCGGCTCAGGGCCACAGGACTCGGAGCGCAAACATCGGCTCTTTTCCCTGGGAAAAAAAACTCACCAGTCCAGGTTCCTGATGTCAGTTTGTAGGGCTCCCCTGGGACTGTCAGGGCAGCACAAGTATGAGGTGGGGGCAGCTCCTGTCTGGGACTTATCCTTCGATGTTCGGATTTTTTGCAGTCAGCTGCCCGCTCAGGGCCACAGGACTCGGAGCGCAAACATCGGCTCTTTTCCCTGGGAAAGAAAACTCACCAGTCCAGGTTCCTGATGTCAGTTTGTAGAGCTCTTTTTGGACTCTCAGGGCAGCACAAGTATGAGGTGGGGGCAGCTCCTGTCTGGGACTTATCCTTCGATATTCGGATTTTTTGCGGTCAGCTGCCGGCTCAGGGCCACAGGATTCGGAGCGCAAACATCGGCTCTTTTCCCTGGGAAAAAAAACTCACCAGTCCAGGTTCCTGATGTCAGTTTGTAGGGCTCCCCTGGGACTGTCAGGGCAGCACAAGTATGAGGTGGGGGCAGCTCCTGTCTGGGACTTATCCTTCGATGTTCCGATTTTTTGCACTCAGCTGCCGGCTCAGGGCCACAGGACTCGGAGCACAAACATCGGCTCTTTTCCCTGGGAAAGAAAACTCACCAGTCCAGGTTCCTGATGTCAGTTTGTAGGGCTCCCCTGGGACTGTCAGGGCAGCACAAGTATGAGGTGGGGGCAGCTCCTGTCTGGGACTTATCCTTCGATGTTCGGATTTTTTGCACTCAGCTGCCCGCTCAGGGCCACAGGACTCGGAGCGCAAACATCGGCTCTTTTCCCTGGGAAAAAAAACTCACCAGTCCAGGTTCCTGATGTCAGTTTGTAGGGCTCTCCTGGGACTGTCAGGGCAGCACAAGTATGAGGTGGGGGCAGCTCCTGTCTGGGACTTATCCTTCGATGTTCGGATTTTTTGCACTCAGCTGCCCGCTCAGGGCCACAGGACTCGGAGCGCAAACATCGGCTCTTTTCCCTGGGAAAGAAAACTCACCAGTCCAGGTTCCTGATGTCAGTTTGTAGAGCTCTTTTTGGACTCTCAGGGCAGCACAAGTATGAGGTGGGGGCAGCTCCTGTCTGGGACTTATCCTTCGATGTTCGGATTTTTTGCGGTCAGCTGCCGGCTCAGGGCCACAGGACTCGGAGCGCAAACATCGGCCCTTTTCCCTGGGAAAAAAAACTCACCATTCCAGGTTCCTGATGTCAGTTTGTAGGGCTCCCCTGGGACTGTCAGGGCAGCACAAGTATGAGGTGGGGGCAGCTCCTGTCTGGGACTTATCCTTCGATGTTCGGATTTTTTGCGGTCAGCTGCCGGCTCAGGGCCACAGGACTCGGAGCGCAAACATCGGCTCTTTTCCCTGGGAAAGAAAACTCACCAGTCCAGGTTCCTGATGTCAGTTTGTAGGGCTCCCCTGGGACTGTCAGGGCAGCACAAGTATGAGGTGGGGGCAGCACCTGTCTGGGACTTATCCTTCGATGTTCGGATTTTTTGCGGTCAGCTGCCGGCTCAGGGCCACAGGACTCGGAGCGCAAACATCGGCTCTTTTCCCTGGGAAAAAAAACTCACCAGTCCAGGTTCCTGATGTCAGTTTGTAGGGCTCCCCTGGGACTGTCAGGGCAGCACAAGTATGAGGTGGGGGCAGCTCCTGTCTGGGACTTATCCTTCGATGTTCGGATTTTTTGCACTCAGCTGCCCGCTCAGGGCCACAGGAGTCGGAGCGCAAACATCGGCTCTTTTCCCTGGGAAAGAAAACTCACCAGTCCAGGTTCCTGATGTCAGTTTGTAGAGCTCTTTTTGGACTCTCAGGGCAGCACAAGTATGAGGTGGGGGCAGCTCCTGTCTGGGACTTATCCTTCGATGTTCGGATTTTTTGCGGTCAGCTGCCGGCTCAGGGCCACAGGACTCGGAGCGCACACATCGGCCCTTTTCCCTGGGAAAAAAAACTCACCATTCCAGGTTCCTGATGTCAGTTTGTAGGGCTCCCCTGGGACTGTCAGGGTAGCACAAGTATGAGGTGGGGGCAGCTCCTGTCTGGGACTTATCCTTCGATGTTCGGATTTTTTGCGGTCAGCTGCCGGCTCAGGGCCACAGGACTCGGAGCGCAAACATCGGCTCTTTTCCCTGGGAAAGAAAACTCACCAGTCCAGGTTCCTGATGTCAGTTTGTAGGGCTCCCCTGGGACTGTCAGGGCAGCACAAGTATGAGGTGGGGGCAGCTCCTGTCTGGGAATTATCCTTCGATGTTCGGATTTTTTGCGGTCAGCTGCCGGCTCAGGGCGACAGGACTCGGAGCGCAAACATCGGCTCTTTTCCCTGGGAAAAAAAACTCACCAGTCCAGGTTCCTGATGTCAGTTTGTAGGGCTTCCCTGGGACTGTCAGGGTAGCACAAGTATGAGGTGGGGGCAGCTCCTGTCTGGGACTTATCCTTCGATGTTCGGATTTTTTGCACTCAGCTGCCCGCTCAGGGCTACAGGACTCGGAGCGCAAACATCGGCTCTTTTCCCTGGGAAAGAAAACTCACCAGTCCAGGTTCCTGATGTCAGTTTGTAGGGCTCCCCTGGGACTGTCAGGGCAGCACAAGTATGAGGTGGGGGCAGCTCCTGTCTGGGACTTATCCTTCGATGTTCGGATTTTTTGCGGTCAGCTGCCGGCTCAGGGCCACAGGACTCGGAGCGCAAACATCGGCTCTTTTCCCTGGGAAAGAAAACTCACCAGTCCAGGTTCCTGATGTCAGTTTGTAGGGCTCCCCTGGGACTGTCAGGGCAGCACAAGTATGAGGTGGGGGCAGCTCCTGTCTGGGAATTATCCTTCGATGTTCGGATTTTTTGCGGTCAGCTGCCGGCTCAGGGCGACAGGACTCGGAGCGCAAACATCGGCTCTTTTCCCTGGGAAAAAAAACTCACCAGTCCAGGTTCCTGATGTCAGTTTGTAGGGCTCCCCTGGGACTGTCAGGGTAGCACAAGTATGAGGTGGGGGCAGCTCCTGTCTGGGACTTATCCTTCGATGTTCGGATTTTTTGCACTCAGCTGCCCGCTCAGGGCTACAGGACTCGGAGCGCAAACATCGGCTCTTTTCCCTGGGAAAGAAAACTCACCAGTCCAGGTTCCTGATGTCAGTTTGTAGAGCTCTTTTTGGACTCTCAGGGCAGCAGAAGTATGAGGTGGGGGTAGCTCCTGTCTGGGACTTATCCTTCGATGTTCGGATTTTTTGCGGTCAGCTGCCGCCTGAGGGCCACAGGATTCGGAGCGCAAACATCGGCTCTTTTCCCTGGGAAAAAAAACTCACCAGTCCAGGTTCCTGATGTCAGTTTGTAGGGCTCCCCTGGGACTGTCAGGGCAGCACAAGTATGAGGTGGGGGCAGCTCCTGTCTGGGACTTATCCTTCGATGTTCGGATTTTTTGCGGTCAGCTGCCGGCTCAGGGCCACAGGACTCGGAGCGCAAACATCGGCTCTTTTCCCTGGGAAAGAAAACTCACCAGTCCAGGTTCCTGATGTCAGTTTGTAGGGCTCTCCTGGGACTGTCAGAGCAGCACAAGTATGAGGTGGGGGCAGCTCCTGTCTGGGACTTATCCTTCGATGTTCGGATTTTTTGCGGTCAGCTGCCGGCTCAGGGCCACAGGACTCGGAGCGCAAACATCGGCTCTTTTCCCTGGGAAAGAAAACTCACCAGTCCAGGTTCCTGATGTCAGTTTGTAGGGCTCCCCTGGGACTGTCAGGGTAGCACAAGTATGAGGAGGGGGCAGATCCTGTCTGGGACTTATCCTTCGATGTTCCGATTTTTTGCACTCAGCTGCCGGCTCAGGGCCACAGGACTCGGAGCGCAAACATCGGCTCTTTTCCCTGGGAAAGAAAACTCACCAGTCCAGGTTCCTGATGTCAGTTTGTAGGGCTCCCCTGGGACTGTCAGAGCAGCACAAGTATGAGGTGGGGGCAGCTCCTGTCTGGGACTTATCCTTCGATGTTCCGATTTTTTGCAGTCAGCTGCCCGCTCAGGGCCACAGGACTCGGAGCGCAAACATCGGCTCTTTTCCCTGGGAAAGAAAACTCACCAGTCCAGGTTCCTGATGTCAGTTTGTAGAGCTCTTTTTGGACTCTCAGGGCAGCACAAGTATGAGGTGGGGGCAGCTCCTGTCTGGGACTTATCCTTCGATGTTCGGATTTTTTGCGGTCAGCTGCCGGCTCAGGGCCACATGACTCGGAGCGCAAACATCGGCTCTTTTCCCTGGGAAAGAAAACTCACCAGTCCAGGTTCCTGATGTCAGTTTGTAGGGCTCCCCTGGGACTGTCAGGGCAGCACAAGTATGAGGTGGGGGCAGCTCCTGTCTGGGACTTATCCTTCGATGTTCGGATTTTTTGCAGTCAGCTGCCCGCTCAGGGCCACAGGACTCGGAGCGCAAACATCAGCTCTTTTCCCTGGGAAAGAAAACTCACCAGTCCAGGTTCCTGATGTCAGTTTGTAGGGCTCCCCTGGGACTGTCAGGGCAGCACAAGTATGAGGTGGGGGCAGCTCCTGTCTGGGACTTATCCTTCGATGTTCGGATTTTTTGCGGTCAGCTGCCGGCTCAGGGCCACAGGATTCGGAGCGCAAACATCGGCTCTTTTCCCTGGGAAAAAAAACTCACCAGTCCAGGTTCCTGATGTCAGTTTGTAGGGCTCCCCTGGGACTGTCAGGGCAGCACAAGTATGAGGTGGGGGCAGCTCCTGTCTGGGACTTATCCTTCGATGTTCGGATTTTTTGCGGTCAGCTGCCGGCTCAGGGCCACAGGACTCGGAGCGCAAATATCGGCTCTTTTCCCTGGGAAAGAAAACTCACCAGTCCAGGTTCCTGATGTCAGTTTGTAGGGCTCCCCTGGGACTGTCAGGGCAGCACAAGTATGAGGTGGGGGCAGCTCCTGTCTGGGACTTATCCTTCGATGTTCGGATTTTTTGCGGTCAGCTGCCGGCTCAGGGCCACAGGACTCGGAGCGCAAACATCGGCTCTTTTCCCTGGGAAAAAAAACTCACCAGTCCCGGTTCCTGATGTCAGTTTGTAGGGCTCCCCTGGGACTGTCAGGGCAGCACAAGTATGAGGTGGGGGCAGCTCCGGTCTGGGACTTATCCTTCGATGTTCGGATTTTTTGCACTCAGCTGCCCGCTCAGGGCCACCGGACTCGGAGCGCAAACATCGGCTCTTTTCCCTGGGAAAGAAAACTCACCAGTCCAGGTTCCTGATGTCAGTTTGTAGAGCTCTTTTTGGACTCTCAGGGCAGCACAAGTATGAGGTGGGGGCAGCTCCTGTCTGGGACTTATCCTTCGATGTTCGGATTTTTTGCGGTCAGCTGCCGGCTCAGGGCCACAGGACTCGGAGCGCAAACATCGGCCCTTTTCCCTGGGAAAAAAAACTCACCATTCCAGGTTCCTGATGTCAGTTTGTAGGGCTCCCCTGGGACTGTCAGGGTAGCACAAGTATGAGGTGGGGGCAGCTCCTGTCTGGGACTTATCCTTCGATGTTCGGATTTTTTGCGGTCAGCTGCCGGCTCAGGGCCACAGGACTCGGAGCGCAAACATCGGCTCTTTTCCCTGGGAAAGAAAACTCACCAGTCCAGGTTCCTGATGTCAGTTTGTAGGGCTCCCCTGGGACTGTCAGGGCAGCACAAGTATGAGGTGGGGGCAGCTCCTGTCTGGGACTTATCCTTCGATGTTCAGATTTTTTGCGGTCAGCTGCCGGCTCAGGGCGACAGGACTCGGAGCGCAAACATCGGCTCTTTTCCCTGGGAAAGAAAACTCACCAGTCCAGGTTCCTGATGTCAGTTTGTAGAGCTCTTTTTGGACTGTCAGGGCAGCACAAGTATGAGGTGGGGGCAGCTCCTGTCTGGGACTTATCCTTCGATGTTCGGATTTTTTGCGGTCAGCTGCCGGCTCAGGGCCACAGGATTCGGAGCGCAAACATCGGCTCTTTTCCCTTGGAAAAAAAACTCACCAGTCCAGGTTCCTGATGTCAGTTTGTAGGGCTCCCCTGGGACTGTCAGGGCAGCACAAGTATGAGGTGGGGGCAGCTCCTGTCTGGGACTTATCCTTCGATGTTCAGATTTTTTGCAGTCAGCTGCCGGCTCAGGGCCACAGGATTCGGAGCGCAAACATCGGCTCTTTTCCCTGGGAAAGAAAACTCACCAGTCCAGGTTCCTGATGTCAGTTTGTAGGGCTCCCCTGGGACTGTCAGGGCAGCACAAGTATGAGGTGGGGGCAGCTCCTGTCTGGGACTTATCCTTCGATGTTCGGATTTTTTGCGGTCAGCTGCCGGCTCAGGGCCACAGGACTCGGAGCGCAAACATCGGCTCTTTTCCCTGGGAAAGAAAACTCACCAGTCCAGGTTCCTGATGTCAGTTTGTAGGGCTCCCCTGGGACTGTCAGGGCAGCACAAGTATGAGGTGGGGGCAGCTCCTGTCTGGGACTTATCCTTCGATGTTCGGATTTTTTGCGGTCAGCTGCCGGCTCAGGGCCACAGGACTCGGAGCGCAAACATCGGCTCTTTTCCCTGGGATAAAAAACTCACCAGTCCAGGTTCCTGATGTCAGTTTGTAGGGCTCCCCTGGGACTGTCAGGGCAGCACAAGTATGAGGTGGGGGCAGCTCCTGTCTGGGACTTATCCTTCGATGTTCGGATTTTTTGCACTCAGCTGCCCGCTCAGGGCCACAGGAGTCGGAGCGCAAACATCGGCTCTTTTCCCTGGGAAAGAAAACTCACCAGTCCAGGTTCCTGATGTCAGTTTGTAGAGCTCTTTTTGGACTCTCAGGGCAGCACAAGTATGAGGTGGGGGCAGCTCCTGTCTGGGACTTATCCTTCGATGTTCGGATTTTTTGCGGTCAGCTGCCGGCTCAGGGCCACAGGACTCAGAGCGCAAACATCGGCCCTTTTCCCTGGGAAAAAAAACTCACCATTCCAGGTTCCTGATGTCAGTTTGTAGGGCTCCCCTGGGACTGTCAGGGTAGCACAAGTATGAGGTGGGGGCAGCTCCTGTCTGGGACTTATCCTTCGATGTTCGGATTTTTTGCGGTCAGCTGCCGGCTCAGGGCCACAGGACTCGGAGCGCAAACATCGGCTCTTTTCCCTGGGAAAGAAAACTCACCAGTCCAGGTTCCTGATGTCAGTTTGTAGGGCTCCCCTGGGACTGTCAGGGCAGCACAAGTATGAGGTGGGGGCAGCTCCTGTCTGGGACTTATCCTTCGATGTTCAGATATTTTGCGGTCAGCTGCCGGCTCAGGGCGACAGGACTCGGAGCGCAAACATCGGCTCTTTTCCCTGGGAAAAAAAACTCACCAGTCCAGGTTCCTGATGTCAGTTTGTAGGGCTCCCCTGGGACTGTCAGGGTAGCACAAGTATGAGGTGGGGGCAGCTCCTGTCTGGGACTTATCCTTCGATGTTCGGATTTTTTGCACTCAGCTGCCCGCTCAGGGCTACAGGACTCGGAGCGCAAACATCGGCTCTTTTCCCTGGGAAAGAAAACTCACCAGTCCAGGTTCCTGATGTCAGTTTGTAGAGCTCTTTTTGGACTCTCAGGGCAGCAGAAGTATGAGGTGGGGGCAGCTCCTGTCTGGGACTTATCCTTCGATGTTCGGATTTTTTGCGGTCAGCTGCCGGCTCAGGGCCACAGGATTCGGAGCGCAAACATCGGCTCTTTTCCCTGGGAAAAAAAACTCACCAGTCCAGGTTCCTGATGTCAGTTTGTAGGGCTCCCCTGGGACTGTCAGGGCAGCACAAGTATGAGGTGGGGGCAGCTCCTGTCTGGGACTTATCCTTCGATGTTCGGATTTTTTGCAGTCAGCTGCCGGCTCAGGGCCACAGGACTCGGAGCGCAAACATCGGCTCTTTTCCCTGGGAAAGAAAATTCACCAGTCCAGGTTCCTGATGTCAGTTTGTAGAGCTCTTTTTGGACTCTCAGGGCAGCACAAGTATGAGGTGGGGGCAGCTCCTGTCTGGGACTTATCCTTCGATGTTCGGATTTTTTGCGGTCAGCTGCCAGCTCAGGGCCACAGGACTCGGAGCGCAAACATCGGCTCTTTTCCCTGTGAAAAAAAACTCACCAGTCCAGGTTCCTGATGTCAGTTTGTAGGGCTCCCCTGGGACTGTCAGGGCAGCACAAGTATGAGGTGGGGGCAGCTCCTGTCTGGGACTTATCCTTCGATGTTCGGATTTTTTGCACTCAGCTGCCGGCTCAGGGCGACAGGACTCGGAGCGCAAACATCGGCTCTTTTCCCTGGGAAAGAAAACTCACCAGTCCAGGTTCCTGATGTCAGTTTGTAGAGCTCTTTTTGGACTCTCAGGGCAGCAAAAGTATGAGGTGGGGGCAGCTCCTGTCTGGGACTTATCCTTCGATGTTCGGATTTTTTGCACTCAGCTGCCGGCTCAGGGCCACAGGACTCGGAGCGCAAACATCGGCTCTTTTCCCTGGGAAAAAAAACTCACCAGTCCAGGTTCCTGATGTCAGTTTGTAGGGCTCCCCTGGGACTGTCAGGGCAGCACAAGTATGAGGTGGGGGCAGCTCCTGTCTGGGACTTATCCTTCGATGTTCAGATTTTTGCAGTCAGCTGCCGGCTCAGGGCCACAGGATTCGGAGCGCAAACATCGGCTCTTTTCCCTGGGAAAGAAAACTCACCAGTCCAGGTTCCTGATGTCAGTTTGTAGGGCTCCCCTGGGACTGTCAGGGCAGCACAAGTATGAGGTGGGGGCAGCTCCTGTCTGGGACTTATCCTTCGATGTTCGGATTTTTTGCGGTCAGCTGCCGGCTCAGGGCCACAGGACTCGGAGCGCAAACATCGGCTCTTTTCCCTGGGAAAGAAAACTCACCAGTCCAGGTTCCTGATGTCAGTTTGTAGGGCTCCCCTGGGACTGTCAGGGCAGCACAAGTATGAGGTGGGGGCAGCTCCTGTCTGGGACTTATCCTTCGATGTTCGGATTTTTTGCGGTCAGCTGCCGGCTCAGGGCCACAGGACTCGGAGCGCAAACATCGGCTATTTTCCCTGGGAAAAAAAACTCACCAGTCCAGGTTCCTGATGTCAGTTTGTAGGGCTCCCCTGGGACTGTCAGGGCAGCACAAGTATGAGGTGGGGGCAGCTCCTGTCTGGGACTTATCCTTCGATGTTCGGATTTTTTGCACTCAGCTGCCCGCTCAGGGCCACAGGAGTCGGAGCGCAAACATCGGCTCTTTTCCCTGGGAAAGAAAACTCACCAGTCCAGGTTCCTGATGTCAGTTTGTAGAGCTCTTTTTGGACTCTCAGGGCAGCACAAGTATGAGGTGGGGGCAGCTCCTGTCTGGGACTTATCCTTCAATGTTCGGATTTTTTGCGGTCAGCTGCCGGCTCAGGGCCACAGGACTCGGAGCGCAAACATCGGCCCTTTTCCCTGGGAAAAAAAACTCACCATTCCAGGTTCCTGATGTCAGTTTGTAGGGCTCCCCTGGGACTGTCAGGGTAGCACAAGTATGAGGTGGGGGCAGCTCCTGTCTGGGACTTATCCTTCGATGTTCGGATTTTTTGCGGTCAGCTGCCGGCTCAGGGCCACAGGACTCGGAGCGCAAACATCGGCTCTTTTCCCTGGGAAAGAAAACTCACCAGTCCAGGTTCCTGATGTCAGTTTGTAGGGCTCCCCTGGGACTGTCAGGGCAGCACAAGTATGAGGTGGGGGCAGCTCCTGTCTGGGAATTATCCTTCGATGTTCGGATTTTTTGCGGTCAGCTGCCGGCTCAGGGCGACAGGACTCGGAGCGCAAACATCGGCTCTTTTCCCTGGGAAAGAAAACTCACCAGTCCAGGTTCCTGATGTCAGTTTGTAGGGCTCCCCTGGGACTGTCAGGGCAGCACAAGTATGAGGTGGGGGCAGCTCCTGTCTGGGACTTATCCTTCGATGTTCGGATTTTTTGCACTCAGCTGCCCGCTCAGGGCTACAGGACTCGGAGCGCAAACATCGGCTCTTTTCCCTGGGAAAGAAAACTCACCAGTCCAGGTTCCTGATGTCAGTTTGTAGAGCTCTTTTTGGACTCTCAGGGCAGCAGAAGTATGAGGTGGGGGTAGCTCCTGTCTGGGACTTATCCTTCGATGTTCGGATTTTTTGCGGTCAGCTGCCGGCTCAGGGCCACAGGATTCGGAGCGCAAACATCGGCTCTTTTCCCTGGGAAAAAAAACTCACCAGTCCAGGTTCCTGATGTCAGTTTGTAGGGCTCCCCTGGGACTGTCAGGGCAGCACAAGTATGAGGTGGGGGCAGCTCCTGTCTGGGACTTATCCTTCGATGTTCCGATTTTTTGCACTCAGCTGCCGGCTCAGGGCCACAGGACTCGGAGCGCAAACATCGGCTCTTTTCCCTGGGAAAGAAAACTCACCAGTCCAGGTTCCTGATGTCAGTTTGTAGGGCTCCCCTGGGACTGTCAGGGCAGCACAAGTATGAGGTGGGGGCAGCTCCTGTCTGGGACTTATCCTTCGATGTTCGGATTTTTTGCACTCAGCTGCCCGCTCAGGGCCACAGGACTCGGAGCGCAAACATCGGCTCTTTTCCCTGGGAAAGAAAACTCACCAGTCTAGGTTCCTTATGTCAGTTTGTAGAGCTCTTTTTGGACTGTCAGGGCAGCAGAAGTATGAGGTGGGGGCAGCTCCTGTCTGGGACTTATCCTTCGATGTTCGGATTTTTTGCGGTCAGCTGCTAGCTCAGGGCCACAGGACTCGGAGCGCAAACATCGGCTCTTTTCCCTGGGAAAAAAAACTCACCATTCCAGGTTCCTGATGTCAGTTTGTAGGGCTCCCCTGGGACTGTCAGGGCAGCACAAGTATGAGGTGGGGGCAGCTCCTGTCTGGGACTTATCCTTCGATGTTCGGATTTTTTGCACTCAGCTGCCCGCTCAGGGCCACAGGAGTCGGAGCGCAAACATCGGCTCTTTTCCCTGGGAAAGAAAACTCACGAGTCCAGATTCCTGATGTCAGTTTGTAGAGCTCTTTTTGGACTCTCAGGGCAGCAGAAGTATGAGGTGGGGGCAGCTCCTGTCTGGGACTTATCCTTCGATGTTCGGATTTTTTGCGGTCAGCTGCCGGCTCAGGGCCACAGGATTCGGAGCGCAAACATCGGCTCTTTTCCCTGGGAAAAAAAACTCACCAGTCCAGGTTCCTGATGTCAGTTTGTAGGGCTCCCCTGGGACTGTCAGGGCAGCACAAGTATGAGGTGGGGGCAGCTCCTGTCTGGGACTTATCCTTCGATGTTCGGATTTTTTGCGGTCAACTGCCGGCTCAGGGCCACAGGATTCGGAGTGCAAACATCGGCTCTTTTCCCTGGGAAAAAAAACTCACCAGTCCAGGTTCCTGATGTCAGTTTGTAGGGCTCCCCTGGGACTGTCAGGGCAGCACAAGTATGAGGTGGGGGCAGCTCCTGTCTGGGACTTATCCTTCGATGTTCCGATTTTTTGCACTCAGCTGCCGGCTCAGGGCCACAGGACTCGGAGCGCAAACATCGGCTCTTTTCCCTGGGAAAAAAAACTCACCAGTCCAGGTTCCTGATGTCAGTTTGTAGAGCTCTTTTTGGACTCTCAGGGCAGCACAAGTATGAGGTGGGGGCAGCTCCTGTCTGGGACTTATCCTTCGATGTTCGGATTTTTTGCGGTCAGCTGCTGGCTCAGGGCCACAGGACTCGGAGCGCAAACATCGGCTCTTTTCCCTGGGAAAAAAAACTCACCAGTCCAGGTTCCTGATGTCAGTTTGTAGGGCTCCCCTGGGACTGTCAGGGTAGCACAAGTATGAGGTGGGGGCAGATCCTGTCTGGGACTTATCCTTCGATGTTCCGATTTTTTGCGGTCAGCTGCCGGCTCAGGGCCACAGGACTTGGAGCGCAAACATCGGCTCTTTTCCCTGGGAAAGAAAACTCACCAGTCCAGGTTCCTGATGTCAGTTTGTAGAGCTCTTTTTGGACTCTCAGGGCAGCACAAGTATGAGGTGGGGGCAGCTCCTGTCTGGGACTTATCCTTCGATGTTCGGATTTTTTGCACTCAGCTGCCGGCTCAGGGCCACAGGACTCGGAGCGCAAACATCGGCTCTTTTCCCTGGGAAAGAAAACTCACCAGTCCAGGTTCCTGATGTCAGTTTGTAGGGCTCCCCTGGGACTGTCAGAGCAGCAGAAGTATGAGGTGGGGGCAGCTCCTGTCTGGGACTTATCCTTCGATATTCGGATTTTTTGCAGTCAGCTGCCCGCTCAGGGCCACAGGACTCGGAGCGCAAACATCGGCTCTTTTCCCTGGGAAAGAAAACTCACCAGTCCAGGTTCCTGATGTCAGTTTGTAGAGCTCTTTTTGGACTCTCAGGGCAGCACAAGTATGAGGTGGGGGCAGCTCCTGTCTGGGACTTATCCTTCGATGTTCGGATTTTTTGCAGTCAGCTGCCCGCTCAGGGCCACAGGACTCGGAGCGCAAACATCGGCTCTTTTCCCTGGGAAAGAAAACTCACCAGTCCAGGTTCCTGATGTCAGTTTGTAGGGCTCCCCTGGGACTGTCAGGGTAGCACAAGTATGAGGTGGGGGCAGCTCCTGTCTGGGACTTATCCTTCGATGTTCCGATTTTTTGCGGTCAGCTGCCGGCTCAGGGCCACAGGACTTGGAGCGCAAACATCGGCTCTTTTCCCTGGGAAAGAAAACTCACCAGTCCAGGTTCCTGATGTCAGTTTGTAGAGCTCTTTTTGGACTCTCAGGGCAGCAGAAGTATGAGGTGGGGGCAGCTCCTGTCTGGGACTTATCCTTCGATGTTCGGATTTTTTGTCGTCAGCTGCCGGCTCAGGGCCACAGGATTCGGAGCGCAAACATCGGCTCTTTTCCCTGGGAAAAAAAACTCACCAGTCCAGGTTCCTGATGTCAGTTTGTAGGGCTCCCCTGGGACTGTCAGGGCAGCACAAGTATGAGGTGGGGGCAGCTCCTGTCTGGGACTTATCCTTCGATGTTCGGATTTTTTGCACTCAGCTGCCGGCTCAGGGCCACAGGACTCGGAGCGCAAACATCGGCTCTTTTCCCTGGGAAAGAAAACTCACCAGTCCAGGTTCCTGATGTCAGTTTGTAGGGCTCCCCTGGGACTGTCAGGGTAGCACAAGTATGAGGTGGGGGCAGCTCCTGTCTGGGACTTATCCTTCGATGTTCGGATTTTTTGCACTCAGCTGCCGGCTCAGGGCCACAGGACTCGGAGCGCAAACATCGGCTCTTTTCCCTGGGAAAGAAAACTCACCAGTCCAGGTTCCTGATGTCAGTTTGTAGGGCTCCCCTGGGACTCTCAGGACAGCACAAGTATGAGGTGGGGGCAGCTCCTGTCTGGGACTTATCCTTCGATGTTCCGATTTTTTGCGGTCAGCTGCCGGCTCAGGGCCACAGGACTTGGAGCGCAAACATCGGCTCTTTTCCCTGGGAAAGAAAACTCACCAGTCCAGGTTCCTGATGTCAGTTTGTAGAGCTCTTTTTGGACTCTCAGGGCAGCACAAGTATGAGGTGGGGGCAGCTCCTGTCTGGGACTTATCCTTCGATGTTCCGATTTTTTGCGGTCAGCTGCCGGCTCAGGGCCACAGGACTCAGAGCACAAACATCGGCTCTTTTCCCTGGGAAAGAAAACTCACCAGTCCAGGTTCCTGATGTCAGTTTGTAGGGCTCCCCTGGGACTGTCAGGGCAGCACAAGTATGAGGTGGGGGCAGCTCCTGTCTGGGACTTATCCGTCGATGTTCGGATATTTTGCACTCAGCTGCCGGCTCAGGGCCACAGGACTCGGAGCGCAAACATCAGCTCTTTTCCCTGGGAAAGAAAACTCACCAGTCCAGGTTCCTGATGTCAGTTTGTAGGGCTCCTCTGGGACTGTCAGGGCAGCACAAGTATGAGGTGGGGGCAGCTCCTGTCTGGGACTTATCCTTCGATGTTCGGATTTTTTGCGGTCAGCTGCCGGCTCAGGGCCACAGGACTCGGAGCGCAAACATCGGCTCTTTTCCCTGGGAAAAAAAACTCACCAGTCCAGGTTCCTGATGTCAGTTTGTAGGGCTCCCCTGGGACTGTCAGGGTAGCACAAGTATGAGGTGGGGGCAGATCCTGTCTGGGACTTATCCTTCGATGTTCCGATTTTTTGCACTCAGCTGCCGGCTCAGGGCCACAGGACTCGGAGCGCAAACATCGGCTCTTTTCCCTGGGAAAAAAAACTCACCAGTCCAGGTTCCTGATGTCAGTTTGTAGGGCTCCCCTGGGACTGTCAGGGCAGCACAAGTATGAGGTGGGGGCAGCTCCTGTCTGGGACTTATCCTTCGATGTTCGGATTTTTTGCACTCAGCTGCCCGCTCAGGGCCACCGGACTCGGAGCGCAAACATCGGCTCTTTTCCCTGGGAAAGAAAACTCACCAGTCCAGGTTCCTGATGTCAGTTTGTAGGGCTCCCCTGGGACTCTCAGGGCAGCACAAGTATGAGGTGGGGGCAGCTCCTGTCTGGGACTTATCCTTCGATATTCGGATTTTTTGCAGTCAGCTGCCCGCTCAGGGCCACAGGACTCGGAGCGCAAACATCGGCTCTTTTCCCTGGGAAAGAAAACTCACCAGTCCAGGTTCCTGATGTCAGTTTGTAGAGCTCTTTTTGGACTCTCAGGGCAGCACAAGTATGAGGTGGGGGCAGCTCCTGTCTGGGACTTATCCTTCGATGTTCGGATTTTTTGCAGTCAGCTGCCCGCTCAGGGCCACAGGACTCGGAGCGCAAACATCGGCTCTTTTCCCTGGGAAAGAAAACTCACCATTCCAGGTTCCTGATGTCAGTTTGTAGGGCTCCCCTGGGACTGTCAGGGTAGCACAAGTATGAGGTGGGGGCAGCTCCTGTCTGGGACTTATCCTTCGATGTTCCGATTTTTTGCGGTCAGCTGCCGGCTCAGGGCCACAGGACTCGGAGCGCAAACATCGGCTCTTTTCCCTGGGAAAGAAAACTCACCAGTCCAGGTTCCTGATGTCAGTTTGTAGAGCTCTTTTTGGACTCTCAGGGCAGCAGAAGTATGAGGTGGGGGCAGCTCCTGTCTGGGACTTATCCTTCGATGTTCGGATTTTTTGCACTCAGCTGCCCGCTCAGGGCCACAGGATTCGGAGCGCAAACATCGGCTCTTTAACCTGGGAAAAAAAACTCACCAGTCCAGGTTCCTGATGTCAGTTTGTAGGGCTCCCCTAGGACTGTCAGGGCAGCACAAGTATGAGGTGGGGGCAGCTCCTGTCTGGGACTTATCCTTCGATGTTCGGATTTTTTGCAGTCAGCTGCCGGCTCAGGGCCACAGGACTCGGAGCGCAAACATCGGCTATTTCCCTGGGAAAGAAAACTCACCAGTCCAGGTTCCTGATGTCAGTTTGTAGGGCTCCCCTGGGACTCTCAGGGCAGCAGAAGTATGAGGTGGGGGCAGCTCCTGTCTGGGACTTATCCTTCGATGTTCCGATTTTTTGCGGTCAGCTGCCGGCTCAGGGCCACAGGACTCGGAGCGCAAACATCGGCTCTTTTCCCTGGGAAAAAAAACTCACCAGTCCAGGTTCCTGATGTCAGTTTGTAGGGCTCCCCTGGGACTGTCAGGGTAGCACAAGTATGAGGTGGGGGCAGATCCTGTCTGGGACTTATCCTTCGATGTTCCGATTTTTTGCGGTCAGCTGCCGGCTCAGGGCCACAGGACTTGGAGCGCAAACATCGGCTCTTTTCCCTGGGAAAGGAAACTCACCAGTCCAGGTTCCTGATGTCAGTTTGTAGAGCTCTTTTTGGACTCTCAGGGCAGCAGAAGTATGAGGTGGGGGCAGCTCCTGTCTGGGACTTATCCTTCGATGTTCGGATTTTTTGCACTCAGCTGCCGGCTCAGGGCCACAGGACTCGGAGCGCAAACATCAGCTCTTTTTCCTGGGAAAGAAAACTCACCAGTCCAGGTTCCTGATGTCAGTTTGTAGGGCTCCCCTGGGACTCTCAGGGCAGCACAAGTATGAGGTGGGGGCAGCTCCTGTCTGGGACTTATCCTTCGATATTCGGATTTTTTGCACTCAGCTGCCCGCTCAGGGCCACAGGACTCGGAGCGCAAACATCGGCTCTTTTCCCTGGGAAAGAAAACTCACCATTCCAGGTTCCTGATGTCAGTTTGTAGGGCTCCCCTGGGACTGTCAGGGTAGCACAAGTATGAGGTGGGGGCAGCTCCTGTCTGGGACTTATCCTTCGATGTTCCGATTTTTTGCGGTCAGCTGCCGGCTCAGGGCCACAGGACTCGGAGCGCAAACATCGGCTCTTTTCCCTGGGAAAGAAAACTCACCAGTCCAGGTTCCTGATGTCAGTTTGTAGAGCTCTTTTTGGACTCTCAGGGCAGCAGAAGTATGAGGTGGGGGCAGCTCCTGTCTGGGACTTATCCTTCGATGTTCGGATTTTTTGCACTCAGCTGCCCGCTCAGGGCCACAGGATTCGGAGCGCAAACATCGGCTCTTTAACCTGGGAAAAAAAACTCACCAGTCCAGGTTCCTGATGTCAGTTTGTAGGGCTCCCCTAGGACTGTCAGGGCAGCACAAGTATGAGGTGGGGGCAGCTCCTGTCTGGGACTTATCCTTCGATGTTCGGATTTTTTGCAGTCAGCTGCCGGCTCAGGGCCACAGGACTCGGAGCGCAAACATCGGCTATTTCCCTGGGAAAGAAAACTCACCAGTCCAGGTTCCTGATGTCAGTTTGTAGGGCTCCCCTGGGACTCTCAGGGCAGCAGAAGTATGAGGTGGGGGCAGCTCCTGTCTGGGACTTATCCTTCGATGTTCGGATTTTTTGCGGTCAGCTGCCGGCTCAGGGCCACAGGACTCGGAGCGCAAACATCGGCTCTTTTCCCTGGGAAAAAAAACTCACCAGTCCAGGTTCCTGATGTCAGTTTGTAGGGCTCCCCTGGGACTGTCAGGGTAGCACAAGTATGAGGTGGGGGCAGCTCCTGTCTGGGACTTATCCTTCGATGTTCGGATTTTTTGCACTCAGCTGCCGGCTCAGGGCCACAGGACTCAGAGCGCAAACATCGGCTCTTTTCCCTGGGAAAGAAAACTCACCAGTCCAGGTTCCTGATGTCAGTTTGTAGGGCTCTTTTTGGACTCTCAGGGCAGCACAAGTATGAGGTGGGGGCAGCTCCTGTCTGGGACTTATCCTTCGATGTTCGGATTTTTTGCGGTCAGCTGCCGGCTCAGGGCCACAGGACTCGGAGCGCAAACATCGGATCTTTTCCCTGGGGAAAAAAACTCACCAGTCCAGGTTCCTGATGTCAGTTTGTAGGGCTCCCCTGGGACTGTCAGGGTAGCACAAGTATGAGGTGGGGGCAGATCCTGTCTGGGACTTATCCTTCGATGTTCCGATTTTTTGCGGTCAGCTGCCGGCTCAGGGCCACAGGACTTGGAGCGCAAACATCGGCTCTTTTCCCTGGGAAAGAAAACTCACCAGTCCAGGTTCCTGATGTCAGTTTGTAGAGCTCTTTTTGGACTCTCAGGGCAGCACAAGTATGAGGTGGGGGCAGCTCCTGTCTGGGACTTATCCTTCGATGTTCGGATTTTTTGCACTCAGCTGCCGTCTCAGGGCCACAGGACTCGGAGCGCAAACATCGGCTCTTTTCCCTGGGAAAGAAAACTCACCAGTCCAGGTTCCTGATGTCAGTTTGTAGGGCTCCCCTGGGACTGTCAGGGCAGCACAAGTATGAGGTGGGGGCAGCTCCTGTCTGGGACTTATCCTTCGATGTTCGGATTTTTTGCACTCAGCTGCCGGCTCAGGACCACAGGACTCGGAGCGCAAACATCGGCTCTTTTCCCTGGGAAAGAAAACTCACCAGTCCAGGTTCCTGATGTCAGTTTGTAGAGCTCTTTTTGGACTCTCAGGGCAGCACAAGTATGAGGTGGGGGCAGCTCCTGTCTTGGACTTATCCTTCGATGTTCGGATTTTTTGCGGTCAGCTGCCCGCTCAGGGCCACAGGATTCGGAGCGCAAACATCGGCTCTTTTCCCTGGGAAAAAAAACTCACCAGTCCAGGTTCCTGATGTCAGTTAGTAGGGCTCCCCTGGGACTGTCAGGGCAGCACAAGTATGAGGTGGGGGCAGCTCCTGTCTGGGACTTATCCTTCGATGTTCGGATTTTTTGCAGTCAGCTGCCGCCTCAGGGCCACAGGACTCGGAGCGCAAACATCGGCTCTTTTCCCTGGGAAAGAAAACTCACCAGTCCAGGTTCCTGATGTCAGTTTGTAGGGCTCCCCTGGGACTCTCAGGGCAGCACAAGTATGAGGTGGGGGCAGCTCCTGTCTGGGACTTATCCTTCGATGTTCGGATTTTTTGCAGTCAGCTGCCCGCTCAGGGCCACAGGACTCGGAGCGCAAACATCGGCTATTTCCCTGGGAAAGAAAACTCACCAGTCCAGGTTCCTGATGTCAGTTTGTAGGGCTCCCCTGGGACTGTCAGGGCAGCACAAGTATGAGGTGGGGGCAGCTCCTGTCTGGGACTTATCCGTCGATGTTCGGATTTTTTGCACTCAGCTGCCGGCTCAGGGCCACAGGACTCGGAGCGCAAACATCAGCTCTTTTCCCTGGGAAAGAAAACTCACCAGTCCAGGTTCCTGATGTCAGTTTGTAGGGCTCCTCTGGGACTGTCAGGGCAGCACAAGTATGAGGTGGGGGCAGCTCCTGTCTGGGACTTATCCTTCGATGTTCGGATTTTTTGCGGTCAGCTGCCGGCTCAGGGCCACAGGAGTTGGAGCGCAAACATCGGCTCTTTTCCCTGGGAAAAAAAACTCACCAGTCCAGGTTCCTGATGTCAGTTTGTAGAGCTCTTTTTGGACTCTCAGGGCAGCACAAGTATGAGGTGGGGGCAGCTCCTGTCTGGGACTTATCCTTCGATGTTCGGATTTTTTGCGGTCAGCTGCTGGCTCAGGGCCACAGGACTCGGAGCGCAAACATCGGCTCTTTTCCCTGGGAAAAAAAACTCACCAGTCCAGGTTCCTGATGTCAGTTTGTAGGGCTCCCCTGGGACTGTCAGGGTAGCACAAGTATGAGGTGGGGGCAGCTCCTGTCTGGGACTTATCCTTCGATGTTCCGATTTTTTGCGGTCAGCTGCCGGCTCAGGGCCACAGGACTTGGAGCGCAAACATCGGCTCTTTTCCCTGGGAAAGAAAACTCACCAGTCCAGGTTCCTGATGTCAGTTTGTAGAGCTCTTTTTGGACTCTCAGGGCAGCACAAGTATGAGGTGGGGGCAGCTCCTGTCTGGGACTTATCCTTCGATGTTCGGATTTTTTGCACTCAGCTGCCGGCTCAGGGCCACAGGACTCGGAGCGCAAACATCGGCTCTTTTCCCTGGGAAAGAAAACTCACCAGTCCAGGTTCCTGATGTCAGTTTGTAGGGCTCCCCTGGGACTGTCAGAGCAGCAGAAGTATGAGGTGGGGGCAGCTCCTGTCTGGGACTTATCCTTCGATATTCGGATTTTTTGCAGTCAGCTGCCCGCTCAGGGCCACAGGACTCGGAGCGCAAACATCGGCTCTTTTCCCTGGGAAAGAAAACTCACCAGTCCAGGTTCCTGATGTCAGTTTGTAGAGCTCTTTTTGGACTCTCAGGGCAGCACAAGTATGAGGTGGGGGCAGCTCCTGTCTGGGACTTATCCTTCGATGTTCGGATTTTTTGCAGTCAGCTGCCCGCTCAGGGCCACAGGACTCGGAGCGCAAACATCGGCTCTTTTCCCTGGGAAAGAAAACTCACCAGTCCAGGTTCCTGATGTCAGTTTGTAGGGCTCCCCTGGGACTGTCAGGGTAGCACAAGTATGAGGTGGGGGCAGCTCCTGTCTGGGACTTATCCTTCGATGTTCCGATTTTTTGCGGTCAGCTGCCGGCTCAGGGCCACAGGACTTGGAGCGCAAACATCGGCTCTTTTCCCTGGGAAAGAAAACTCACCAGTCCAGGTTCCTGATGTCAGTTTGTAGAGCTCTTTTTGGACTCTCAGGGCAGCAGAAGTATGAGGTGGGGGCAGCTCCTGTCTGGGACTTATCCTTCGATGTTCGGATTTTTTGTCGTCAGCTGCCGGCTCAGGGCCACAGGATTCGGAGCGCAAACATCGGCTCTTTTCCCTGGGAAAAAAAACTCACCAGTCCAGGTTCCTGATGTCAGTTTGTAGGGCTCCCCTGGGACTGTCAGGGCAGCACAAGTATGAGGTGGGGGCAGCTCCTGTCTGGGACTTATCCTTCGATGTTCGGATTTTTTGCACTCAGCTGCCGGCTCAGGGCCACAGGACTCGGAGCGCAAACATCGGCTCTTTTCCCTGGGAAAGAAAACTCACCAGTCCAGGTTCCTGATGTCAGTTTGTAGGGCTCCCCTGGGACTGTCAGGGTAGCACAAGTATGAGGTGGGGGCAGCTCCTGTCTGGGACTTATCCTTCGATGTTCGGATTTTTTGCACTCAGCTGCCGGCTCAGGGCCACAGGACTCGGAGCGCAAACATCGGCTCTTTTCCCTGGGAAAGAAAACTCACCAGTCCAGGTTCCTGATGTCAGTTTGTAGAGCTCTTTTTGGACTCTCAGGGCAGCACAAGTATGAGGTGGGGGCAGCTCCTGTCTGGGACTTATCCTTCGATGTTCGGATTTTTTGCACTCAGCTGCCCGCTCAGGGCCACAGGACTCAGAGCGCCAACATCGGCTCTTTTCCCTGGGAAAGAAAACTCACCAGTCCAGGTTCCTGATGTCAGTTTGTAGAGCTCTTTTTGGACTCTCAGGGCAGCACAAGTATGAGGTGGGGGCAGCTCCTGTCTGGGACTTATCCTTCGATGTTCGGATTTTTTGCAGTCAGCTGCCCGCTCAGGGCCACAGGACTCGGAGCGCAAACATCGGCTATTTCCCTGGGAAAGAAAACTCACCAGTCCAGGTTCCTGATGTCAGTTTGTAGGGCTCCCCTGGGACTGTCAGGGCAGCACAAGTATGAGGTGGGGGCAGCTCCTGTCTGGGACTTATCCGTCGATGTTCGGATTTTTTGCACTCAGCTGCCGGCTCAGGGCCACAGGACTCGGAGCGCAAACATCAGCTCTTTTCCCTGGGAAAGAAAACTCACCAGTCCAGGTTCCTGATGTCAGTTTGTAGGGCTCCTCTGGGACTGTCAGGGCAGCACAAGTATGAGGTGGGGGCAGCTCCTGTCTGGGACTTATCCTTCGATGTTCGGATTTTTTGCGGTCAGCTGCCGGCTCAGGGCCACAGGACTCGGAGCGCAAACATCGGCTCTTTTCCCTGGGAAAAAAAACTCACCAGTCCAGGTTCCTGATGTCAGTTTGTAGAGCTCTTTTTGGACTCTCAGGGCAGCACAAGTATGAGGTGGGGGCAGCTCCTGTCTGGGACTTATCCTTCGATGTTCGGATTTTTTGCGGTCAGCTGCTGGCTCAGGGCCACAGGACTCGGAGCGCAAACATCGGCTCTTTTCCCTGGGAAAAAAAACTCACCAGTCCAGGTTCCTGATGTCAGTTTGTAGGGCTCCCCTGGGACTGTCAGGGTAGCACAAGTATGAGGTGGGGGCAGCTCCTGTCTGGGACTTATCCTTCGATGTTCCGATTTTTTGCGGTCAGCTGCCGGCTCAGGGCCACAGGACTTGGAGCGCAAACATCGGCTCTTTTCCCTGGGAAAGAAAACTCACCAGTCCAGGTTCCTGATGTCAGTTTGTAGAGCTCTTTTTGGACTCTCAGGGCAGCACAAGTATGAGGTGGGGGCAGCTCCTTTCTGGGACTTATCCTTCGATGTTCGGATTTTTTGCACTCAGCTGCCGGCTCAGGGCCACAGGACTCGGAGCGCAAACATCGGCTCTTTTCCCTGGGAAAGAAAACTCACCAGTCCAGGTTCCTGATGTCAGTTTGTAGGGCTCCCCTGGGACTGTCAGAGCAGCAGAAGTATGAGGTGGGGGCAGCTCCTGTCTGGGACTTATCCTTCGATATTCGGATTTTTTGCAGTCAGCTGCCCGCTCAGGGCCACAGGACTCGGAGCGCAAACATCGGCTCTTTTCCCTGGGAAAGAAAACTCACCAGTCCAGGTTCCTGATGTCAGTTTGTAGAGCTCTTTTTGGACTCTCAGGGCAGCACAAGTATGAGGTGGGGGCAGCTCCTGTCTGGGACTTATCCTTCGATGTTCGGATTTTTTGCAGTCAGCTGCCCGCTCAGGGCCACAGGACTCGGAGCGCAAACATCGGCTCTTTTCCCTGGGAAAGAAAACTCACCAGTCCAGGTTCCTGATGTCAGTTTGTAGGGCTCCCCTGGGACTGTCAGGGTAGCACAAGTATGAGGTGGGGGCAGCTCCTGTCTGGGACTTATCCTTCGATGTTCCGATTTTTTGCGGTCAGCTGCCGGCTCAGGGCCACAGGACTTGGAGCGCAAACATCGGCTCTTTTCCCTGGGAAAGAAAACTCACCAGTCCAGGTTCCTGATGTCAGTTTGTAGAGCTCTTTTTGGACTCTCAGGGCAGCAGAAGTATGAGGTGGGGGCAGCTCCTGTCTGGGACTTATCCTTCGATGTTCGGATTTTTTGTCGTCAGCTGCCGGCTCAGGGCCACAGGATTCGGAGCGCAAACATCGGCTCTTTTCCCTGGGAAAAAAAACTCACCAGTCCAGGTTCCTGATGTCAGTTTGTAGGGCTCCCCTGGGACTGTCAGGGCAGCACAAGTATGAGGTGGGGGCAGCTCCTGTCTGGGACTTATCCTTCGATGTTCGGATTTTTTGCACTCAGCTGCCGGCTCAGGGCCACAGGACTCGGAGCGCAAACATCGGCTCTTTTCCCTGGGAAAGAAAACTCACCAGTCCAGGTTCCTGATGTCAGTTTGTAGGGCTCCCCTGGGACTGTCAGGGTAGCACAAGTATGAGGTGGGGGCAGCTCCTGTCTGGGACTTATCCTTCGATGTTCGGATTTTTTGCACTCAGCTGCCGGCTCAGGGCCACAGGACTCGGAGCGCAAACATCGGCTCTTTTCCCTGGGAAAGAAAACTCACCAGTCCAGGTTCCTGATGTCAGTTTGTAGAGCTCTTTTTGGACTCTCAGGGCAGCACAAGTATGAGGCGGGGGCAGCTCCTGTCTGGGACTTATCCTTCGATGTTCGGATTTTTTGCACTCAGCTGCCCGCTGAGGGCCACAGGACTCAGAGCGCCAACATCGGCTCTTTTCCCTGGGAAAGAAAACTCACCAGTCCAGGTTCCTGATGTCAGTTTGTAGAGCTCTTTTTGGACTCTCAGGGCAGCACAAGTATGAGGTGGGGGCAGCTCCTGTCTGGGACTTATCCTTCGATGTTCGGATTTTTTGCGGTCAGCTGCCGGCTCAGGGCCACAGGACTCGGAGCGCAAACATCGGATCTTTTCCCTGGGGAAAAAAACTCACCAGTCCAGGTTCCTGATGTCAGTTTGTAGGGCTCCCCTGGGACTCTCAGGACAGCACAAGTATGAGGTGGGGGCAGCTCCTGTCTGGGACTTATCCTTCGATGTTCCGATTTTTTGCGGTCAGCTGCCGGCTCAGGGCCACAGGACTTGGAGCGCAAACATCGGCTCTTTTCCCTGGGAAAGAAAACTCACCAGTCCAGGTTCCTGATGTCAGTTTGTAGAGCTCTTTTTGGACTCTCAGGGCAGCACAAGTATGAGGTGGGGGCAGCTCCTGTCTGGGACTTATCCTTCGATGTTCCGATTTTTTGCGGTCAGCTGCCGGCTCAGGGCCACAGGACTCAGAGCACAAACATCGGCTCTTTTCCCTGGGAAAGAAAACTCACCAGTCCAGGTTCCTGATGTCAGTTTGTAGGGCTCCCCTGGGACTGTCAGGGCAGCACAAGTATGAGGTGGGGGCAGCTCCTGTCTGGGACTTATCCGTCGATGTTCGGATATTTTGCACTCAGCTGCCGGCTCAGGGCCACAGGACTCGGAGCGCAAACATCAGCTCTTTTCCCTGGGAAAGAAAACTCACCAGTCCAGGTTCCTGATGTCAGTTTGTAGGGCTCCTCTGGGACTGTCAGGGCAGCACAAGTATGAGGTGGGGGCAGCTCCTGTCTGGGACTTATCCTTCGATGTTCGGATTTTTTGCGGTCAGCTGCCGGCTCAGGGCCACAGGACTCGGAGCGCAAACATCGGCTCTTTTCCCTGGGAAAAAAAACTCACCAGTCCAGGTTCCTGATGTCAGTTTGTAGGGCTCCCCGGGACTGTCAGGGCAGCACAAGTATGAGGTGGGGGCAGCTCCTGTCTGGGACTTATCCTTCGATGTTCGGATTTTTTGCACTCAGCTGCCCGCTCAGGGCCACAGGACTCGGAGCGCAAACATCGGCTCTTTTCCCTGGGAAAGAAAACTCACCAGTCCAGGTTCCTGATGTCAGTTTGTAGAGCTCTTTTTGGACTCTCAGGGTAGCACAAGTATGAGGTGGGGGCAGATCCTGTCTGGGACTTATCCTTCGATGTTCGGATTTTTTGCGGTCAGCTGCCGGCTCAGGGCCACAGGACTCGGAGTGCAAACATCGGCTCTTTTCCCTGGGAAAAAAAACTCACCAGTCCAGGTTCCTGATGTCAGTTTGTAGGGCTCCCCTGGGACTGTCAGGGCAGCACAAGTATGAGGTGGGGGCAGCTCCTGTCTGGGACTTATCCTTCGATGTTCGGATTTTTTGCGGTCAGCTGCCCGCTCAGGGCCACAGGAGTCGGAGCGCAAACATCGGCTCTTTTCCCTGGGAAAGAAAACTCACCAGTCCAGGTTCCTGATGTCAGTTTGTAGAGCTCTTTTTGGACTCTCAGGGCAGCACAAGTATGAGGTGGGGGCAGCTCCTGTCTGGGACTTATCCTTCGATGTTCGGATTTTTTGCGGTCAGCTGCCGGCTCAGGGCCACAGGACTCGGAGTGCAAACATCGGCTCTTTTCCCTGGGAAAAAAAACTCACCAGTCCAGGTTCCTGATGTCAGTTTGTAGAGCTCTTTTTGGAATCTCAGGGCAGCACAAGTATGAGGTGGGGGCAGCTCCTGTCTGGGACTTATCCTTCGATGTTCTGATTTTTTGCGGTCATCTGCCCGCTCAGGGCCACAGGAGTCGGAGCGCAAACATCGGCTCTTTTCCCTGGGAAAGAAAACTCACCAGTCCAGGTTCCTGATGTCAGTTTGTAGAGCTCTTTTTGGACTCTCAGGGCAGCACAAGTATGAGGTGGGGGCAGCTCCTGTCTGGGACTTATCCTTCGATGTTCGGATTTTTTGCACTCAGCTGCCGGCTCAGGGCCACAGGACTCGGAGCGCAAACATCGGCTCTTTCCCCTGGGAAAGAAAACTCACCAGTCCAGGTTCCTGATGTCAGTTTGTAGGGCTCCCCTGGGACTGTCAGGGCAGCACAAGTATGAGGTGGGGGCAGCTCCTGTCTGGGACTTATCCTTGGATGTTCGGATTTTTTGCACTCAGCTGCCGGCTCAGGGCCACAGGACTCGGAGCGCAAACATCGGCTCTTTCCCCTGGGAAAGAAAACTCACCAGTCCAGGTTCCTGATGTCAGTTTGTAGGGCTCCCCTGGGACTGTCAGGGCAGCACAAGTATGAGGTGGGGGCAGCTCCTGTCTGGGACTTATCCTTCGATGTTCGGATTTTTTGCACTCAGCTGCCCGCTCAGGGCCACAGGACTCGGAGCGCAAACATCGGCTCTTTTCCCTGGGAAAGAAAATTCACCAGTCCAGGTTCCTGATGTCAGTTTGTAGGGCTCCCCTGGGACTGTCAGGGTAGCACAAGTATGAGGTGGGGGCAGCTCCTGTCTGGGACTTATCCTTCGATGTTCCGATTTTTTGCGGTCAGCTGCCGGCTCAGGGCCACAGGACTTGGAGCGCAAACATCGGCTCTTTTCCCTGGGAAAGAAAACTCACCAGTCCAGGTTCCTGATGTCAGTTTGTAGAGCTCTTTTTGGACTGTCAGGGCAGCAGAAGTATGAGGTGGGGGCAGCTCCTGTCTGGGACTTATCCTTCGATGTTCGGATTTTTTGCACTCAGCTGCCGGCTCAGGGCCACAGGACTCGGAGCGCAAACATCGGCTCTTTTCCCTGGGAAAGAAAACTCACCAGTCCAGGTTCCTGATGTCAGTTTGTAGGGCTCCCCTGGGACTGTCAGGGTAGCACAAGTATGAGGTGGGGGCAGCTCCTGTCTGGGACTTATCCTTCGATGTTCGGATTTTTTGCACTCAGCTGCCGGCTCAGGGCCACAGGACTCGGAGCGCAAACATCGGCTATTTCCCTGGGAAAGAAAACTCACCAGTCCAGGTTCCTGATGTCAGTTTGTAGAGCTCTTTTTGGACTCTCAGGGCAGCACAAGTATGAGGTGGGGGCAGATCCTGTCTGGGACTTATCCTTCGATGTTCGGATTTTTTGCGGTCAGCTGCCAGCTCAGGGCCACAGGACTCGGAGCGCAAACATCGGCTCTTTTCCCTGGGAAAAAAAACTCACCAGTCCAGGTTCCTGATGTCAGTTTGTAGGGCTCCCCTGGGACTGTCAGGGTAGCACAAGTATGAGATGGGGGCAGCTCCTGTCTGGGACTTATCCTTCGATGTTCGGATTTTTTGCACTCAGCTGCCCGCTCAGGGCCACAGGACTCGGAGCGCAAACATCGGCTCTTTTCCCTGGGAAAGAAAACTCACCAGTCCAGGTTCCTGATGTCAGTTTGTAGAGCTCTTTTTGGACTCTCAGGGCAGCACAAGTATGAGGTGGGGGCAGCTCCTGTCTGGGACTTATCCTTCGATGTTCGGATTTTTTGCGGTCAGCTGCCGGCTCAGGGCCACAGGACTCGGAGCGCAAACATCGGATCTTTTCCCTGGGGAAAAAAACTCACCAGTCCAGGTTCCTGATGTCAGTTTGTAGGGCTCCCCTGGGACTGTCAGGGTAGCACAAGTATGAGGTGGGGGCAGATCCTGTCTGGGACTTATCCTTCGATGTTCCGATTTTTTGCGGTCAGCTGCCGGCTCAGGGCCACAGGACTTGGAGCGCAAACATCGGCTCTTTTCCCTGGGAAAGAAAACTCACCAGTCCAGGTTCCTGATGTCAGTTTGTAGAGCTCTTTTTGGACTCTCAGGGCAGCACAAGTATGAGGTGGGGGCAGCTCCTGTCTGGGACTTATCCTTCGATGTTCTGATTTTTTGCGGTCAGCTGCCGGCTCAGGGCCACAGGACTCAGAGCACAAACATCGGCTCTTTTCCCTGGGAAAGAAATCTCACCAGTCCAGGTTCCTGATGTCAGTTTGTAGGGCTCCCCTGGGACTGTCAGGGCAGCACAAGTATGAGGTGGGGGCAGCTCCTGTCTGGGACTTATCCGTCGATGTTCGGATATTTTGCACTCAGCTGCCGGCTCAGGGCCACAGGACTCGGAGCGCAAACATCAGCTCTTTTCCCTGGGAAAGAAAACTCACCAGTCCAGGTTCCTGATGTCAGTTTGTAGGGCTCCTCTGGGACTGTCAGGGCAGCACAAGTATGAGGTGGGGGCAGCTCCTGTCTGGGACTTATAGTTCGATGTTCGGATTTTTTGCGGTCAGCTGCCGGCTCAGGGCCACAGGACTCGGAGCGCAAACATCGGCTCTTTTCCCTGGGAAAAAAAACTCACCAGTCCAGGTTCCTGATGTCAGTTTGTAGGGCTCCCCTGGGACTGTCAGGGCAGCACAAGTATGAGGTGGGGGCAGCTCCTGTCTGGGACTTATCCTTCGATGTTCGGATTTTTTGCACTCAGCTGCCCGCTCAGGGCCACAGGACTCGGAGCGCAAACATCGGCTCTTTTCCCTGGGAAAGAAAACTCACCAGTCCAGGTTCCTGATGTCAGTTTGTAGAGCTCTTTTTGGACTCTCAGGGCAGCACAAGTATGAGGTGGGGGCAGCTCCTGTCTGGGACTTATCCTTCGATGTTCGGATTTTTTGCACTCAGCTGCCCGCTCAGGGCCACAGGACTCGGAGCGCAAACATCGGCCCTTTTCCCTGGGAAAAAAAACTCACCATTCCAGGTTCCTGATGTCAGTTTGTAGGGCTCCCCTGGGACTGTCAGGGTAGCACAAGTATGAGGTGGGGGCAGATCCTGTCTGGGACTTATCCTTCGATGTTCGGATTTTTTGCGGTCAGCTGCCGGCTCAGGGCCACAGGACTCGGAGTGCAAACATCGGCTCTTTTCCCTGGGAAAAAAAACTCACCAGTCCAGGTTCCTGATGTCAGTTTGTAGGGCTCCCCTGGGACTGTCAGGGCAGCACAAGTATGAGGTGGGGGCAGCTCCTGTCTGGGACTTATCCTTCGATGTTCGGATTTTTTGCACTCAGCTGCCCGCTCAGGGCCACAGGAGTCGGAGCGCAAACATCGGCTCTTTTCCCTGGGAAAGAAAACTCACCAGTCCAGGTTCCTGATGTCAGTTTGTAGAGCTCTTTTTGGACTCCCAGGCCAGCACAAGTATGAGGTGGGGGCAGCTCCTGTCTGGGACTTATCCTTCGATGTTCGGATTTTTTGCACTCAGCTGCCGGCTCAGGGCCACAGGACTCGGAGCGCAAACATCGGCTCTTTCCCCTGGGAAAGAAAACTCACCAGTCCAGGTTCCTGATGTCAGTTTGTAGGGCTCCCCTGGGACTGTCAGGGCAGCACAAGTATGAGGTGGGGGCAGCTCCTGTCTGGGACTTATCCTTCGATGTTCGGATTTTTTGCACTCAGCTGCCGGCTCAGGGCCACAGGACTCGGAGCGCAAACATCGGCTCTTTTCCCTGGGAAAGAAAACTCACCAGTCCAGGTTCCTGATGTCAGTTTGTAGGGCTCCCCTTGGACTGTCAGGGCAGCACAAGTATGAGGTGGGGGCAGCTCCTGTCTGGGACTTATCCTTCGATGTTCGGATTTTTTGCAGTCAGCTGCCGCCTCAGGGCCACAGGACTCGGAGCGCAAACATCGGCGCTTTTCCCTGGGAAAGAAAACTCACCAGTCCAGGTTCCTGATGTCAGTTTGTAGGGCTCCCCTGGGACTGTCAGGGCAGCACAAGTATGAGGTGGGGGCAGCTCCTGTCTGGGACTTATCCTTCGATGTTCGGATTTTTTGCAGTCAGCTGCCGGCTCAGGGCCACAGGACTCGGAGCGCAAACATCGGCTATTTCCCTGGGAAAGAAAACTCACCAGTCCAGGTTCCTGATGTCAGTTTGTAGGGCTCCCCTGGGACTGTCAGGGCAGCAGAAGTATGAGGTGGGGGCAGCTCCTGTCTGGGACTTATCCTTCGATGTTCCGATTTTTTGCGGTCAGCTGCCGGCTCAGGGCCACAGGACTCAGAGCACAAACATCGGCTCTTTTCCCTGGGAAAGAAAACTCACCAGTCCAGGTTCCTGATGTCAGTTTGTAGGGCTCCCCTGGGACTGTCAGGGCAGCACAAGTATGAGGTGGGGGCAGCTCCTGTCTGGGACTTATCCGTCGATGTTCGGATTTTTTGCGGTCAGCTGCCGGCTCAGGACCACAGGACTCGGAGCGCAAACATCAGCTCTTTTCCCTGGGAAAGAAAACTCACCAGTCCAGGTTCCTGATGTCAGTTTGTAGGGCTCCTCTGGGACTGTCAGGGCAGCACAAGTATGAGGTGGGGGCAGCTCCTGTCTGGGACTTATCCTTCGATGTTCGGATTTTTTGCGGTCAGCTGCCGGCTCAGGGCCACAGGACTCGGAGCGCAAACATCGTCTCTTTTCCCTGGGAAAAAAAACTCACCAGTCCAGGTTCCTGATGTCAGTTTGTAGGGCTCCCCTGGGACTGTCAGGGCAGCACAAGTATGAGGTGGGGGCAGCTCCTGTCTGGGACTTATCCTTCGATGTTCGGATTTTTTGCACTCAGCTGCCAGCTCAGGGCCACAGGACTCGGAGCGCAAACATCGGCTCTTTTCCCTGGGAAAGAAAACTCACCAGTCCAGGTTCCTGATGTCAGTTTGTAGAGCTCTTTTTGGACTCTCAGGGCAGCACAAGTATGAGGTGGGGGCAGCTCCTGTCTGGGACTTATCCTTCGATGTTCGGATTTTTTGCGGTCAGCTGCCGGCTCAGGGCCACAGGACTCGGAGCGCAAACATCGGCTCTTTTCCCTGGGAAAAAAAACTCACCAGTCCAGGTTCCTGATGTCAGTTTGTAGGGCTCCCCTGGGACTGTCAGGGCAGCACAAGTATGAGGTGGGGGCAGCTCCTGTCTGGGACTTATCCTTCGATGTTCGGATTTTTTGCGGTCAGCTGCCGGCTCAGGGCCACAGGACTCAGAGCGCAAACATCGGCTCTTTTCCCTGGGAAAAAAATCTCACCAGTCCAGGTTCCTGATGTCAGTTTGTAGGGCTCCCCTGGGACTGTCAGGGTAGCACAAGTATGAGGTGGGGGCAGCTCCTGTCTGGGAATTATTCTTCGATGTTCGGATTTTTTGCACTCAGCTGCCCGCTCAGGGCCACAGGACTCAGAACGCAAACATCGGCTCTTTTCCCTGGGAAAGAAAACTCACCAGTCCAGGTTCCTGATGTCAGTTTGTAGAGCTCTTTTTGGACTCTCAGGGCAGCACAAGTATGAGGTGGGGGCAGCTCCTGTCTGGGACTTATCCTTCGATGTTCGGATTTTTTGCACTCAGCTGCCCGCTCAGGGCCACAGGACTCGGAGCGCAAACATCGGCTCTTTTCCCTGGGAAAGAAAACTCACCAGTCCAGGTTCCTGATGTCAGTTTGTAGGGCTCCCCTGGGACTGTCAGAGCAGCACAAGTATGAGGTGGGGGCAGCTCCTGTCTGGGACTTATCCTTCGATGTTCGGATTTTTTGCAGTCAGCTGCCCGCTCAGGGCCACAGGACTCGGAGCGCAAACATCGGCTCTTTTCCCTGGGAAAGAAAACTCACTTGTCCAGGTTCCTAATGTCAGTTTGTAGAGCTCTTTTTGGACTCTCAGGGCAGCACAAGTATGAGGTGGGGGCAGCTCCTGTCTGGGACTTATCCTTCGATGTTCGGATTTTTTGCGGTCAGCTGCCGGCTCAGGGCCACAGGACTCAGAGCGCAAACATCGGCTCTTTTCCCTGGGAAAAAAAACTCACCAGTCCAGGTTCCTGATGTCAGTTTGTAGGGCTCCCCTGGGACTGTCAGGGTAGCACAAGTATGAGGTGGGGGCAGATCCTGTCTGGGACTTATCCTTCGATGTTCCGATTTTTTGCGGTCAGCTGCCGGCTCAGGGCCACAGGACTTGGAGCGCAAACATCGGCTCTTTTCCCTGGGAAAGAAAACTCACCAGTCCAGGTTCCTGATGTCAGTTTGTAGAGCTCTTTTTGGACTCTCAGGGCAGCACAAGTATGAGGTGGGGGCAGCTCCTGTCTGGGACTTATCCTTCGATGTTCGGATTTTTTGCACTCAGCTGCCGGCTCAGGGCCACAGGACTCGGAGCGCAAACATCGGCTCTTTTCCCTGGGAAAGAAAACTCACCAGTCCAGGTTCCTGATGTCAGTTTGTAGGGCTCCCCTGGGACTGTCAGAGCAGCAGACGTATGAGGTAGGGGCAGCTCCTGTCTGGGACTTATCCTTCGATATTCGGATTTTTTGCAGTCAGCTGCCCGCTCAGGGCCACAGGACTCGGAGCGCAAACATCGGCTCTTTTCCCTGGGAAAGAAAACTCACCAGTCCAGGTTCCTGATGTCAGTTTTTAGAGCTCTTTTTGGACTCTCAGGGCAGCACAAGTATGAGGTGGGGGCAGCTCCTGTCTGGGACTTATCCTTCGATGTTCGGATTTTTTGCAGTCAGCTGCCGGCTCAGGGCCACAGGACTCGGAGCGCAAACATCGGCTCTTTTCCCTGGGAAAGAAAACTCACCAGTCCAGGTTCCTGATGTCAGTTTGTAGGGCTCCCCTGGGACTGTCAGGGTAGCACAAGTATGAGGTGGGGGCAGCTCCTGTCTGGGACTTATCCTTCGATGTTCCGATTTTTTGCGGTCAGCTGCCGGCTCAGGGCCACAGGACTCGGAGCGCAAACATCGGCTCTTTTCCCTGGGAAAAAAAACTCACCAGTCCAGGTTCCTGATGTCAGTTTGTAGGGCTCCCCTGGGACTGTCAGGGCAGCACAAGTATGAGGTGGGGGCAGCTCCTGTCTGGGACTTATCCTTCGATGTTCGGATTTTTTGCACTCAGCTGCCCGCTCAGGGCCACAGGACTCGGAGCGCAAACATCGGCTCTTTTCCCTGGGAAAAAAAACTCACCAGTCCAGGTTCCTGATGTCAGTTTGTAGGGCTCCCCTGGGACTGTCACGGTAGCACAAGTATGAGGTGGGGGCAGATCCTGTCTGGGACTTATCCTTCGATGTTCCGATTTTTTGCACTCAGCTGCCCGCTCAGGGCCACAGGAGTCGGAGCGCAAACATCGGCTCTTTTCCCTGGGAAAGAAAACTCACCAGTCCAGGTTCCTGATGTCAGTTTGTAGAGCTCTTTTTGGACTCTCAGGGCAGCAGAAGTATGAGGTGGGGGCAGCTCCTGTCTGGGACTTATCCTTCGATGTTCGGATTTTTTGTCGTCAGCTGCCGGCTCAGGGCCACAGGATTCGGAGCGCAAACATCGGCTCTTTTCCCTGGGAAAAAAAACTCACCAGTCCAGGTTCCTGATGTCAGTTTGTAGGGCTCCCCTGGGACTGTCAGGGCAGCACAAGTATGAGGTGGGGGCAGCTCCTGTCTGGGACTTATCCTTCGATGTTCGGATTTTTTGCACTCAGCTGCCCGCTCAGGGCCACAGGACTCGGAGCGCAAACATCAGCTATTTCCCTGGGAAAGAAAACTCACCAGTCCAGGTTCCTGATGTCAGTTTGTAGGGCTCCCCTGGGACTGTCAGGGCAGCACAAGTATGAGGTGGGGGCAGATCCTGTCTGGGACTTATCCTTCGATGTTCGGATTTTTTGCAGTCAGCTGCCGGCTCAGGGCCACAGGACTCAGAGCGCAAACATCGGCTCTTTTCCCTGGGAAAAAAATCTCACAAGTCCAGGTTCCTGATGTCAGTTTGTAGGGCTCCCCTGGGACTGTCAGGGTAGCACAAGTATGAGGTGGGGGCAGCTCCTGTCTGGGACTTATTCTTCGATGTTCGGATTTTTTGCACTCAGCTGCCCGCTCAGGGCCACGGGACTCAGAGCGCAAACATCGGCTCTTTTCCCTGGGAAAGAAAACTCACCAGTCCAGGTTCCTGATGTCAGTTTGTAGAGCTCTTTTTGGACTCTCAGGGCAGCACAAGTATGAGGTGGGGGCAGCTCCTGTCTGGGACTTATCCTTCGATGTTCGGATTTTTTGCACTCAGCTGCCCGCTCAGGGCCACAGGACTCGGAGCGCAAACATCGGCCCTTTTCCCTGGGAAAAAAAACTCACCAGTCCAGGTTCCTGATGTCAGTTTGTAGGGCTCCCCTGGGACTGTCAGGGCAGCACAAGTATGAGGTGGGGGCAGCTCCTGTCTGGGACTTATCCTTCGATGTTCGGATTTTTTGCACTCAGCTGCCCGCTCAGGGCCACAGGACTCGGAGCGCAAACATCGGCTCTTTTCCCTGGGAAAGAAAACTCACCAGTCCAGGTTCCTGATGTCAGTTTGTAGAGCTCTTTTTGGACTCTCAGGGCAGCACAAGTATGAGGTGGGGGCAGCTCCTGTCTGGGACTTATCCTTCAATGTTCGGATTTTTTGCGGTCAGCTGCCAGCTCAGGGCCACAGGACTCGGAGCGCAAACATCGGCTCTTTTCCCTGGGAAAAAAAACTCACCAGTCCAGGTTCCTGATGTCAGTTTGTAGGGCTCCCCTGGGACTGTCAGGGCAGCACAAATATGAGGTGGGGGCAGCTCCTGTCTGGGACTTATCCTTCGATGTTCGGATTTTTTGCACTCAGCTGCCCGCTCAGGGCCACAGGAGTCGGAGCGCAAACATCAACTCTTTTCCCTGGGAAAGAAAACTCACCAGTCCAGGTTCCTGATGTCAGTTTGTAGAGCTCTTTTTGGACTCTCAGGGCAGCACAAGTATGAGGTGGGGGCAGCTCCTGTCTGGGACTTATCCTTCGATGTTCGGATTTTTTGCGGTCAGCTGCCGGCTCAGGGCCACAGGACTCGGAGCGCAAACATCGGCTCTTTTCCCTGGGAAAAAAAACTCACCAGTCCAGGTTCCTGATGTCAGTTTGTAGGGCTCCCCTGGGACTGTCACGGTAGCACAAGTATGAGGTGGGGGCAGATCCTGTCTGGGACTTATCCTTCGATGTTCCGATTTTTTGCGGTCAGCTGCCGGCTCAGGGCCACAGGACTTGGAGCGCAAACATCGGCTCTTTTCCCTGGGAAAGAAAACTCACCAGTCCAGGTTCCTGATGTCAGTTTGTAGAGCTCTTTTTGGACTCTCAGGGCAGCACAAGTATGAGGTGGGGGCAGCTCCTGTCTGGGACTTATCCTTCGATGTTCGGATTTTTTGCACTCAGCTGCCGGCTCAGGGCCACAGGACTCGGAGCGCAAACATCGGCTCTTTTCCCTGGGAAAAAAAACTCACCAGTCCAGGTTCCTGATGTCAGTTTGTAGGGCTCCCCTGGGACTGTCAGAGCAGCACAAGTATGAGGTGGGGGCAGCTCCTGTCTGGGACTTATCCTTCGATGTTCGGATTTTTTGCAGTCAGCTGCCCGCTCAGGGCCACAGGACTCGGAGCGCAAACATCGGCTCTTTTCCCTGGGAAAGAAAACTCACCAGTCCAGGTTCCTGATGTCAGTTTGTAGAGCTCTTTTTGGACTGTCAGGGCAGCACAAGTATGAGGTGGGGGCAGCTCCTGTCTGGGACTTATCCTTCGATGTTCGGATTTTTTGCAGTCAGCTGCCCGCTCAGGGCCACAGGACTTGGAGCGCAAACATCGGCTCTTTTCCCTGGGAAAGAAAACTCACCAGTCCAGGTTCCTGATGTCAGTTTGTAGGGCTCCCCTGGGACTGTCAGGGCAGCACAAGTATGAGGTGGGGGCAGCTCCTGTCTGGGACTTATCCTTCGATGTTCGGATTTTTTGCACTCAGCTGCCGGCTCAGGGCCACAGGACACGGAGCGCAAACATCGGCTCTTTTCCCTGGGAAAGAAAACTCACCAGTCCAGGTTCCTGATGTCAGTTTGTAGGGCTCCCCTGGGACTGTCAGGGCAGCACAAGTATGAGGTGGGGGCAGCTCCTGTCTGGGACTTATCCTTCGATGTTCCGATTTTTTGCAGTCAGCTGCCCGCTCAGGGCCACAGGACTCGGAGCGCAAACATCGGCTCTTTTCCCTGGGAAAGAAAACTCACCAGTCCAGGTTCCTGATGTCAGTTTGTAGGGCTCCCCTGGGACTGTCAGGGCAGCACAAGTATGAGGTGGGAGCAGCTCCTGTCTGGGACTTATTCTTCGATGTTCGGATTTTTTGCGGTCAGCTGCCCGCTCAGGGCCACAGGACTCGGAGCGCAACCATCGGCTCTTTTCCCTGGGAAAGAAAACTCACCAGTCCAGGTTCCTGATGTCAGTTTATAGGGCTCCCCTGGGACTGTCCGGGTAGCACAAGTATGAGGTGGAGGCAGATCCTGTCTGGGACTTATCCGTCGATGTTCGGATTTTTTGCAGTCAGCTGCCGGCTCAGGGCCAGAGGACTCGGAGCGCAAACATCGGCTCTTTTCCCTGGGAAAGAAAACTCACCACTCCAGGTTCCTGATGTCAGTTTGTAGAGCTCTTTTTGGACTCTCAGGGCAGCACAAGTATGAGGTGGGGGCAGCTCCTGTCTGGGACTTATCCTTCGATGTTCGGATTTTTTGCACTCAGCTGCCGGCTTAGGGCCACAGGACTCGGAGCGCAAACATCGGCTCTTTTTCCTGGGAAAAAAAAATCACCAGTCCAGGTTCCTGATGTCAGTTTGTAGGGCTCCCCTGGGACTGTCAAGGTAGCACAAGTATGAGGTGGGGGCAGATCCTGTCTGGGACTTATCCTTCGATGTTCGGATTTTTTGCACTCAGCTGCCGGCTCAGGGCCACAGGACTCGGAGCGCAAACATCGGCTCTTTTCCCTGGGAAAGAAAACTCACCAGTCCAGGTTCCTGATGTCAGTTCTTAGGGCTACGCTGGGACTGTCAGGGCAGCACAAGTATGAGGTGGGGGCAGCTCCTGTCTGGGACTTATCCTTCGATGTTCCGATTTTTTGCACTCAGCTGCCCGCTCAGGTCCACAGGAGTCGGAGCGCAAACATCGGCTCTTTTCCCTGGGAAAGAAAACTCACCAGTCCAGGTTCCTGATGTCAGTTTGTAGGGCTCCCCTGGGACTCTCAGGGTAGCACAAGTATGAGGTGGGGGCAGATCCTGTCTGGGACTTATCCTTCGATGTTCGAATTTTTTGCGGTCAGCTGCCAGCTCAGGGCCACAGGACTCGGAGCGCAAACATCGGCTCTTTTCCCTGGGAAAAAAAACTCACCAGTCCAGGTTCCTGATGTCAGTTTGTAGGGCTCCGCTGGGACTGTCAGGGCAGCACAAGTATGAGGTGGGGGCAGCTCCTGTCTGGGACTTATCCTTCGATGTTCCGAATTTTTGCAGTCAGCTGCCCGCTCAGGGCCACAGGACTCGGAGCGCAAACATCGGCTCTTTTCCCTGGGAAAGAAAACTCACCAGTCCAGGTTCCTGATGTCAGTTTATAGGGCTCTTTTTGGACTCTCAGGGCAGCACAAGTATGGGATGGGGGCAGCTCCTGTCTGGGACTTATCCTTTGATGTTCGGATTTTTTGCGGTCAGCTGCCGGCTCAGGGCCACAGGACTCGGAGCACAAACATCGGCTCTTTTCCCTGGGAAAGAAAAGTCACCAGTCCAGGTTCCTGATGTCAGTTTGTAGAACTCTTTTTGGACTGTCAGGGCAGCACAAGTATGAGGTGGGGGCAGCTCCTGTCTGGGACTTATCCTTCGATGTTCCGATTTTTGCAGTCAGCTGCCGGCTCAGGGCCACAGGACTCGGAGCGCAAACATCGGCTCTTTTCCCTGGGAAAGAAAACTCACCAGTCCAGGTTCCTGATGTCAGTTTGTAGGGCTCCCCTGGGACTGTCAGGGTAGCACAAGTATGAGGTGGGGGCAGCCCCTGTCTGGGACTTATCGTCGATGTTCGAATTATTTGCACTCAACTGCCCGCTCAGGGCCACAGGACTCGGAGCGCAAACATCGGCTCTTTTCCCTGGGAAAGAAAACTCACCAGTCCAGGTTCCTGATGTCAGTTTGTAGGGCTCCGCTGGGACTGTCAGGGCAGCACAAGTATGAGGTGGGGGCAGCTCCTGTCTGGGACTTATCCTTCGATGTTCGGATTTTTTGCGGTCAGCTGCCGGCTCAGGACCACAGGACTCGGAGCGCAAACATCGGCTCTTTTCCCTGGGAAAGAAAACTCACCAGTCCAGGTTCCTGATGTCAGTTTGTAGGGCTCCCCTGGGACTGTCAGGGCAGCACAAGTATGAGGTGGGGGCAGCTCCTGTCTGGGACTTATCCTTCGATGTTCCGATTTTTTAGAGTCAGCTGTCTGCTCAGGGCCACAGGACTCGGGGCGCAAACATCGGCTCTTAACCCTGGGAAAGAAAACTCACCAGTCCAGGTTCCTGATGTCAGTTTGTAGAACGCTTTTTGGACTCTCAGGGCAGCACAAGTATGAGGTGGGGGCAGCTCCTGTCTGGGACTTATCCTTCGATGTTCCGATTTTTTACAGTCAGCTGCCGGCTCAGGGCCATAGGACTCGGAGCGCAAACATCGGCTCTTTTCCCTGGGAAAAAAATCTCACCAGTCCAGGTTCCTGATGTCAGTTTGTAGGGCTCCCCTGGGACTGTCAGGGCAGCACAAGTATGAGGTGGGAGCAGATCCTGTCTGGGACTTATCCTTCGATGTTCGGATTTTTTGCGGTCAGCTGCCGGCTCAGGACCACAGGACTCGGAGCGCAAACATCGGCTCTTTTCCCTGGGAAAGAAAACTCACCAGTCCAGGTTCCTGATGTCAGTTTGTAGGGCTCTTTTTGGACTCTCAGGGCAGCACAAGTATGAGGTGGGGGCAGCTCCTGTCTGGGACTTATCCTTCGATGTTCGGATTTGTTGCAATCTGCTGCCCGCTCAGGGCCACAGGAGTCGGAGCGCAAACATCGGCTCTTTTCCCTGGGAAAGAAAACTCACCAGTCCAGGTTCCTGATGTCAGTTTGTAGGGCTCCCCTGGGACTGTCAGGGCAGCACAAGTAGGAGGTGGGGGCAGCTCCTGTCTGGGACTTATCCTTCGATGTTCGGATTTTTTGCACTCAGCTGCCGGCTCAGGGCCACAGGACTCGGAGCGCAAACATCGGCTCTTTTCCCTGGGAAAAAAAACTCACCAGTCCAGGTTCCTGATGTCAGTTTGTAGGGCTCCCCTGGGACTGTCAGGGCAGCACAAGTTTATTCTCTTGGCCCAGTGGCCCTGAGCGGGCAGCTGATCGCAAAAAATCCAAACATCGAAGGATTTTTTTTTTTTTTCATTTTTATTTTAGGCCAATATAAAATCATACATTCTAAACAGGAATTTTCTCGAAATCAAGTGTTTCAATAAACCAAAAAAACTCTAACATATTTTAAATAACTACTAAAAGGCCAGAAAATGTAACGCAATCTGGCAACCCACAACTGTCTCGAAGTGTCTACAATAAACCTTCTTTAAAAAAACCCAACAAATACTCCTTACCACCTCAACAATACCTCACCAGCAACACCAAACAAGTCAAAATCCTTTAACTCCCATCCAAAAAATGCTCTATAAACTGAAACACTATGTCATCTACAAAATACACTCACCCTTCAACAACCTCCTCTAACCTATACACAAATCTAAAATAAATAAGAATTGACTATAAACTATCATACCTTAAATAACTCCACCATTAAACACTACTACACCCAACTTATTAAAACTCCAATACAAACTAAAAGCAAAAACCACAAAATAACACACTACTGTTAACATTGCCAATATATTTTTCCTCCATTCCTCTAACAACTAAATACAAACCTCAATTTACCTTCACTTGAAAAACATACAACACACCTACATACAACTACCCCAAAAATAAAAACAGTCCTACCATCTACATAAATTCATCCAAATGAAACTTAAAAAGTCAAACTCAAAATCTTCTGTAATAATCCAACAACATTAGATGAAAAACATAACAAAAATATTTTTAAAAATCATCCAAATTCTTCTAAAATACTATTACACCACAAAAAAAAAAAAAGCAGCAAAATCAAAAAGCATACTGAAAAATCCAGTTCCTAAAAGTAAAATAACAAAAGAAACATCAAATTCCCACCAATTTCATCAAAAAAACTCAGAATGGCTCCATGAGCCATCAAAAAAAAAAAAAACCACAACCTAAAAGAAAATGCCAAACCACCTCAAACACAAACAATAAAACACAGCCCCTCTTACCATGGTATTATTTTAATATTATGATTAAAATACATATTCTATACAAAAATGTCCTCTACCCCGCCATCAATTCCACATAAAGCAAATAAATTAACTCTTATCATACAGGACATTCATATCAAAAATCTCAATCACCCTAAAACCTTCCAAATAATTACAAATTAACCCCAAAATAAGAACGTTAATCTCTAACAAAAGAAACCCAAAAAAACACAAACTAAAAATACACCACCACAGAACCAACTACCAGCAAAAAAAACCCCCACACTACACTCTTTTCACTAGCAGCTGTTAGTGAGACACATCACAAAAATGAAACAAAAATAAAAAACAGCCCACAGAAACCAAAACACATATAGAAAACAAATCACAAAACCCACTAGAAAAAGTCCAACCAGCTTACTAAACTTGAAACCACACAACAGACCCTGAAAGCTACTAAAAATGAAAACCATACCTCTACACTAACTCCAAGAGTAACCAGTAGTCTGCTAAGTTAACTTTAAAAACCAAAGTAATAAACGATATTAAAAAATCTAAAACACTAGACAATAAAAAGATAAGTACCCAAATAAAAAACTACCTAAAAAAATCCACAATATAAATACACAAGTTCCTAAAATAACCCACTAATAAAAAGCAACCAACAAAAACATCAAACTAAAACAAAAACCCAAATAAATAAACTTAAATTAACAGCGAAAAAAATTATTCCTAACTCAATAAAGCCATAATGCTTCAAACCATCAAAATACAAATAGTAGCTGGAAATAAACACATCACCAAAAGATAAATGTAACCATAAACAATAGCTCCCAAATTACCGGTAACAATAAAACATTCATGACAATTAAACAAACCAAATGAATAAAACCTCTGTAATCGAATAAACAAGAAGGCAATTATCAAATAAAAAAAACCAAACTTACTAATTAACTTAATTAATTAACTTAAACCCACCAAAACAAACACTACATTCTCACTTCAACGAGGGCAAAGAAATGTGGGCTCCCCTTCAATTGCATCCCCCAGAAGAGCAGAAAAGAAGGGGTTTGCCTCAAATGATGGCAAAAAGCAGAATTTTACCTCAATCCAAACCCTTAAAGGAGGGACAACAGGGCAGCCCCCTCATTTCAACCTCAGGATGATGAAATTCAAAAGGTAAAAGAGAAAATTCCCCACTACAAAGGCACATCGGCTCACCTGTTTGGCTGCTGCTTCTCGGCACAAAGGTTTGTCCCTCGGCTCCTCCTTTGAGCAAAGCTCCACGAATCCAAATGATCCCCAAAATCCTTTCCAAAGCGCCCATCGTCCCTCCATGAGACAGCCCCGGGAGCCCCCCAAAAACTCCTCTCCTCCAGCAGCTCCGTGCAAAAGTGATGTGAGGAAAAACTCCCTCTAAATCAGCCCCCGGAGGAGCCGCCCCCTCCTCATCATCCTCACAGCTCTCACCTGTGAGCCTTCATCATCCTGACAGCTCACACCTGTGAGCCCTCATCATCCTCACAGCTCTCACCTGTGAGCCTTCATCATCCTCACAGCTCTCACCTGTGAGCCCTCATCATCCTCACAGCTCACACCTGTGAGCCTTCATCATCCTCACAGCTCACACCTGTGAGCCCTCATCATCCTCACAGCTCACACCTGGGGCTGCTCTGAGCCCTCATCATCCTCACAGCTCACACCTGGGGCTGCTCTGAGCCCTCCTCATCCTCACAGCTCACACCCCAAAACCCCTCAGAGCCCCCCAAAATCCTTCACACATCTCCCAGAGTTCCACAGGCCGACCCCAAAACCCCCTAAATCCCCCAAAATCCCTCACACATGTCCCAGAGTCCCACAGGCTGACCCCAAAACCCCCAAAACCCCTCAGAGCCCCCCAAAATCCTTCACACATCTCCCAGAGTTCCACAGGCCGACCCCAAAACCCCCTAAATCCCCCAAAATCCCTCACACATGTCCCAGAGTCCCACAGGCTGACCCCAAAACCCCCAAAACCCCTCAGAGCCCCCCAAAATCCTTCACACATCTCCCAGAGTTCCACAGGCCGACCCCAAAACCCCCTAAATCCCCCAAAATCCCTCACACGTGTCCCAGAGTCCCACAGGCTGACCCCAAAACCCCCCAAACCCCTCAGAGCCCCCCAAAATCCTTCACAAATCCCCACAAGTCCCACAGGACAACCCCAAAACCCCCTAAATCCCCCAAAATCCCTCACACATGTCCCAGAGTCCCACAGGCCAACCCCAAAACCCCCAAAACCCCCCAGAGCCCCCCAAAAAACGGAGACGGAGGCGGTGCCAAAGCTCAGTGGCCCTTTATAAAAAGGGGGGGCTCGGGGGCCCCCCCATATCCACATATGTACAGGGGGGAGGGGCATGTACAGGTATTTACACCCCCCGGGGGTATTTACAGAGTGGGGGGAGGGGCGGGGGGGGAGGGGCAGACCCCCCCCCCTCCCCCACATCCCCCCCCCACCCAGACACGCCCCCAGTTTCTACAAGAAACAGCCAAAAAAAAGGGAGAAAAAAGCCTTTTTTGGGAGGGGGGAGGGGCGCGGTGACGTCGCGATGATGTCACGGCGACGTCGCGATGATGTCACGGCGATGTCGCGGTGATGTCACGGTGATGTCATCGTGGTGGGGGAGGGGCGGCAGTGCCGCGGCGGCCAAAGGTCGACTCTCGGCTCCCTCCGGTCGGTGGTGGCTCCCGGTGGCCAAACGCTGATCCCGGTGGCCAAAACCCAACGGTGGTGGCCAAAACCCAACTGTGGTGGCCAAACGTCAACCACGGCAACCAAAGGTCAATGGTGGCAGCCAAACCCCAACGGCGGTGGCCAAAAGCCAACGGCGGTGGCCAAACCCCAACTATGGCAGCCAAAAGCCAACGGCGGTGGCCAAACGTCAACCACAGCGGCCGAAGGTCAATGGTGGCAGCCAAACCCCAACCATGGCGGCCAAAATCCAACAGTGGTGACCAAAGGTCAACGGTGGCGGCCAAAATCCAACGGTGGTGGCCAAACCCCAACCATGGTGGCCAAAAGTCAATGGTGGCAGCCAAACCCCAACAACGTTGGCCAAACCCCAACCATGGTGGCCAAAACCCAACGCTGGTGGCCAAAACCCAACGCTGGTGGCCAAACCCCAACCATGGTGGCCAAACCCCAACCACGTTGGCCAAAACCCAACCGCGGCCGCGCCGCCGTTCCCGCCGCGGGCCCCGCGCGGCGCCGGCGCGTCAGTTGAGGGTGCCGCGGCAGCTCTCGGTGCGGCACAGGCACGGGATCTTGGTGTCCTCGATGGGGAACTTGTAGTCGTAGGTGATCTCCTCGTTGACGCCGATCGGCTGCTTCGAGTAGATGACGATCTTCTTCTGCGCCTCGATGGTGATCACCTTGGCGTAGCAGTTGGGCTGGGGGGCACCGGGGGTCAGCGGACCCACAAGTACCGGGGGGTCAGGGGACCCACAAGTACCGGGGGGTCGGTGGTACCCCCAAGCACCGGGGTCAGCGGTACCCCCAAGCACCGGGGTCAGCGGGACCCACAAGTACCGGGGTCAGCGGACCCACAAGTACCGGGGTGAGGGGACCCCCAAGTACCGGGGTCAGTGGGACCCACAGCGACCCCCAGGGCATGAGGGGTCAGGGGGACCCACAGAGCACCGTGGGTCAGCAGGACCCCCAAGCCCTGGGGACCAGCGGGACCCCCAGCGCCCCCCAAGCCCTGGGGCCCACCAGGACCCCCCGAGCCCCACAAGCACCAGGGGTCAGTGGGACCCCCAAGCCCCGGGACCCCCAGCACCCCCCGAGCCCCCCAAGCACTAAAGGGACCACCAGGACCCCCCGAGCCCCCCGAGCCCCCCAAGCCCTGGGGACCACCAGGACCCCCCGAGCCCCCCAAGTCCTGGGGACCATCAGACCCCCAGAGCCCCCCAAGCCCTGGGGACCACCAGGACCCCCCGCGCCCCCCAAGCCCTGGGGACCATCAGACCCCCAGAGACCCCCAAGCCTTGGGGGCCACCAGGACCCCCTGAGCCCCCCAAGCACTAAAGGGGTCAGTGGGACCCCCAAGCCCTGGGGACCAGCGGGACCCCCAGAGCCCCCCAAGCCCTGGGGGTCAGTGGGCCCCCCAAGCACTAAAGGGGCCAGCAGACCCCCAGCGCCCCCCAAGCCCTGGGGCCCACCAGGACCCCCCGAGCCCCCCAAGCCCTGGGGCCCACCAGGACCCCCCGAGCCCCACAAGCACCAGGGGTCAGTGGGACCCCCAAGCCCCGGGACCCCCAGCGCCCCCCGAGCCCCCCAAGCACTAAAGGGACCACCAGGACCCCCCGAGCCCCCCGAGCCCCCCAAGCACCAGGGGTCAGTGGGACCCCCAAGCCCTGGGGACCACCAGGACCCCCTGAGCCCCCCGAGCCCCCCAAGCACCAGGGGTCAGTGGGACCCCCAGAGCCCCCCAAGCCCTGGGGACCACCAGGACCCCCAAGCCCCCCAAGTCCTGGGGACCATCAGACCCCCAGAGCCTCCCAAGCCCTGGGGACAACCAGGACCCCCAGAGACCCCCAAGCACTAAAGGGGTCAGTGGGACCCCCAAGCCCTGGGGCCCACCAGGACCCCCTGAGCCCCCCGAGCCCCCCAGGACCCCCCAAGCCCCCCGGCCCCCCGCGCCGCGCTCACCGTGCAGCAGTGGTTGATGAAGCGCGCCAGGTTGCCGCACTTGGTGGCGTCGATGATGGTGTCGTGGTCCACGCGGAACAGGTAACTGCTGCCGATGCCCTCCTGCGCGTAGCGCTTCTCACGCATGTCGGCCACCACCTGCGCCCGCCCCGCGTCACCGAGGCCACCCCGGGTCACCCAGGGTCAGCCAAGGCCACCCGGGGTCACCCGGGGTCACCCAAGGGCACCCGGGGTCACCCGGGGTCAGCCAAGGCCACCCGGGGTCACCCGGGGTCACCCAAGGGCACCCGGGGTCACCCGGGGTCAGCCAAGGCCACCCGGGGTCACCCGGGGTCACCCAAGGGCACCCGGGGTCACCCGGGGTCAGCCAAGGCCACCCGGGGTCACCCGGGGTCAGCCAAGGCCACCCGGGGCCACCCGGGGTCACCCGATGTCACCCAGAGGTCACCCAGAGGCCACCCCGAGGTCACCCAAAGCCACCCAGAGGTCACCCAGAGGTCACCCAAGGCCACCCCAGGCCACCCAGAGGCCACCCAAAGCCACCCAGAGGCCACCCAAAGCCACCCAGAGGCCACCCAAGGCCACCCAGAGGTCACCCAAGGACACCCACAGCCACCCAGAGGTCACCCAAAGCCCCGGGGACACCATGGGGACACCGTGGGGACAGCGATGGCCCTGGGGACACCTGAGGGGGTCTGGGGACACCGAGGGGACACCCTGGGGACACCTTGGGGACACAGACCTGGCGGATGTTCTGGCCCACGTACTCGATGACCATCTCGTCGGCCGCGATCGGCTCCATGGCGAACAGACCCCACTCGTGGATGCGGCTGCGGCCGAAGCGGAGACGCTTCTTCCGGAACTGGGGACAATGGGGGGACAAAGGGGGTGGCACCGGGGACACGGGGACACAGGGGGGGACATGGGGGTGGCACCGGGGACACGGGGACACAGGGGGGGACATGGGGGTGGCACCGGGGACACGGGGACACAGGGGGGGACAAGGGGGTGGCACCGGGGACACGGGGACATGGGGGGACAGGGGGTGGCACCGGGGACACGGGGACACATGGGGACAAAGGGGGTGGCACCGGGGACACGGGGATGGCACATGGGGACAAAGGGACACGGGGGGGACACGGGGGTGGCACCGGGGACACGGGGACACAGGGGGGACAAAGGGGTGGCACCGGGGACACGGGGACACAGGGGGGACACAGGGACAGGGGGGGACAGGGGGTGGCACCGGGGACATGGGGATGGCACATGGGGACAAAGGGACACGGGGGGGACACGGGGGTGGCACCGGGGACATGGGGATGGGGACGGGGGGACAAAGGGACACAGGGATGGCACACGGGGAGACGGGGATGGCATGGGGGACATGGGGGGACATGGGGACAAAGGGACACGGGGATGGCACACGGGGAGACGGGGATGGCATGGGGGGGACACGGGGGGACATGGGGATGGCACAGGAGGACACAGGGACACAGGGGGGACACAGGGACAGGGGGGGACAGGGGGTGGCACTGGGGACATGGGGGTGGCACATGGGGACAAAGGGACACGGGGGGGACACGGGGGTCACAGGGACATGGGGGGGGACACGGAGATGGCATGGGGGGACACGGGGATGGCACACGGGGATGGCACAGGGGGGCATGGGGGGGACAAAGGGACACGGGGGGGACATGGAGGGTCACAGGGACACGGGGGGACACAGGGATGGCATGGGGGGACACGGGGATGGCATGGGGGGACACGGGGATGGCACAGGGGGACAAAGGGACACGAGGGGACATGGGGGGACACAGGGGGACATGGGGAGGGCACAGGGGGACACGATGGGGGACATGGGGACGGCACGGGGGGACATGGGGACATGGGGGGGGACACGGGGGGGACACGGGGATGGCACACGGGGGGACATGGGGACATGGGGGGGACAAAGGGACACAGGGGGACACGGGGTGGCACGGGGGGACAAAGGGGAGACATGGGGGGGATGTGAGGATGGCACGGGGGGGATACGGGGGGACACGGGGGGACACAGGGGTGGCCCACAGGGACAGGGGGACATGGGGGGACACGGGGGGACACGGGGATGGCACGGAGGGACAAAGGGACACGGGGATGGCATGGGGGACATGATGGGGGACATGGGGATGGCACGGGGGGACACGGGGGGACACGGGGGTGGCACAGGGGGACACGGGGATGTGATGATGGCACAGTGGACACAGGGACATGGGGGGTCACAGGGACACGGGGGGGACACGGGGGTGGCACAGGGGGACACAGGGATGGCATGGGGGGACATGGGGGGGACATGGGGGGACATGGGGATGGCATGGGGGGACAAAGGGACACAGGGGGACACGGTGGGGACATGGGGACACGGGGATGGCACACGGGGGACATGGGGACGTGTCACCAGGGATGGGGATGGCACGGGGGGACAAAGGGACATGGGGGGGTCACAGGGATGGCATGGGGTTCACAGGGACATGGGGGGGTCACAGGGACATGGGGGGGACACGGGGGTGGCACAGGGGGACACAGGGATGGCATGGGGGGACACGGGGGGGACACGGGGATGGCACAGGGGGACACGGGGACATGGGGACACGGGGATGGCACGGAGGGACAAAGGGACACGGGGATGGGACAGGGGGACATGATGGGGGACATGGGGATGGCACGGGGGGACACGGGGGTGGCATGGGGGGACATGGGGGGGACACGGGGGTGGCACAGGGGGACACGGGGACATGGGGACATGGGGATGGGACGGGGGGACACGGGGGGACACGGGGGGACACGGGGACATGAGGGGGACACAAGGACGGCACACGGGGACACGTCACCGGTGCCGGGGACACCCAGTGACACCGGTGTGACCGCAGTGACACCGAACGACCCCGGAGCCGCCATCGGGACCCACCTTGAGCTGGTTGAGCTTGAGCAGGTCGCTGTCCGGCAGCGCGGCCGCGCCGATGGCGCTGAGCAGCCGCCGCTGCTCCGAGCGGCGCTCCGACAGGACGCGGTTGGGGCCCTGCGGGCGGTGACACCGTGGGGACACCGCGGTGACATCGGGGACACCGTGGGGACGTCACGGGGCTCACCTGTGCGTCGGGCGCGTCGGGGTCGGGGCGCGGCGCGGGGCAGGGCCGCAGGTAGCGCGCCTTCTCGCGCCGGCTGATGGGGTAGTAGCCCTCGCTGCGGGCGCTGCCCGTCCGGTGCTCGCGGCTCTCCGGCCACCGGCGCCGGCGCCGCGGGCTGCCCGCGCGCGTCAGTGAGCGCGTCAAGGGACAACGGGACAGCCACGGCACCCTTGGGGCCCCAGGGCCCGTCACTGTGTCCTTAATGCCACCCTTGGGTCCCCAGAGCCACCCTTGGGGCCCCAGAGCCACCCTTGTGTCCTCAACAACCATCCAAATGTCCCCAGAGCCCATCCCCGTGTCCCCAATGCCACCCTTGTGTCCCCAGAGCCCGTCACTGTCTCCCCAGTGCCACCCTTGGGTCCCCAGAGCCCATCCTTGTGTCCCCGATGGCACCCTTGGGTCCCCAAAGTTCATCCCTGTGTCCCCAGGGCCCGTCCCTGTGTCCTCAACACCCATCCCAATGTCCCCAACGGCCATCCCAATGTCCCCAACACCCAATCCAGTGTCCCCAACACCCATCCCAATGTCCCCAACGGCCATCCCAATGTCCCCAACACCCAATCCAATGTCCCCAGCACCCATTGCAATGTGTCCAATGCCCATCCCAATGTCGCCAACGCTGATCTTGGTGTCCCCAGTGCCACCCTTGTGTCCCCAGTGCCCATCCCTGTGTCCTCAACGCCCATTCCTGTGTCCTCAACAACCATCCAAATGTCCCCAACGCCCATTCCAATGTCCCCAACGCCCATTCCAATGTCCCCAACACCCATCTTGGTGTCCCCAGTGCCACCCTTGTGTCCCCAATGCCCATTTTGGTGTCCCCAATGCCCATTTTTGTGTCCCCAACACCCATCCAATGTCCCCAACACCCATTCCAGTGTCCCCAACACCCATTTAATGTCCCCAACACCCATCCATGTGTCCCCAACGCCCATCCCAATGTCCCCAACACCCATCCAATGTCCCCAACACCCATTTTTGTGTCCCCAACACCCATCCAATGTCCCCAACACCCATTCCAGTGTCCCCAGCACCCATTCCAATGTGTCCAACGCCCATCCCAATGTCCTCAACACCCATCTTGGTGTCCCCAGTGCCACCCTTGTGTCCCCAATGCCCATTTTGGTGTCCCCAACACCCATCCAATGTCCCCAACACCCATTTAATGTCCCCAACACCCATTTAATGTCCCCAACACCCATTTTTGTGTCCCCAGCACCCATTCCAGTGTCCCCAACGCCCATCCCAATGTCCCCAACGCCCATCCAAATGTCCCCAACGCCCATCCCAACGTCCCCAATGCCCATTCCAATGTCCCCTACTCCCATCCAATGTCCCCAACGCCCATCCCAATGTCCCCAACCCCCACTCCAGTGTCCCCAACCCCCAATCCAGTGTCCCCAACACCCATCCCAATGTCCCCAACGCCCATCCCAATGTCCCCAACGCCCATCTTGGTGTCCCCAGTGCCACCCTTGTGTCCCCAATGCCCATTTTGGTGTCCCCAATGCCCATTTTTGTGTCCCCAACACCCATCCCAATGTCCCCAATGCCCATCCCAATGTCCCCAACACCCATCTTGGTGTCCCCAATGCCACCCTTGTGTCCCCAATGCCCATTTTTGTGTCCTCAACACCCATCCCTGTGTCCTCAACAACCATCCAAATGTCCCCAACGCCAATTCCAATGTCCCCAACGCCCATCCCAATGTCCCCAACACCCGTCCCAGTGTCCCCAACGCCCATTCCAATGTCCCCAACACCCATTCCAATGTCCCCAACACCCATTTTTGTGTCCCCAACACCCACTCCAGTGTCCCCACCCGCAGCCCCGTCAGGATATCGGTGTGGGGCACCCAGTGGGTGTCGTTGAGCCAGTGTGCGGCGCCGTCCTGCTGCAGCAGCCGCTCGTAGGTGACCCGCAGGAACCGCGCGTCCTCGGCGTCCAGCCCGGCGCTCCAGATGTCGTACAGGATCGTCATCTGCTCGAACTCGCTGCGCGGCGCGAACGCCACCGGCGCCACCGGCGCGGTGCCACCACCACGGGGCCGCAGCCACCGCCGCGTGCCGCCCTCGCTGCTGTCGCTGTCGCTGTCGCTGTCACTCGATGATGATGATGATGATGATGATGATGGCGGCGGCGGCGGTCGGTGCCGTTTGCGCCGCGGCGGAACCGCCGACGGAGCCGCCGCGTCGCTGTCGGTGCCGCCGACCGGCGGCAGCTCCGCCACCACCTCCTCGGGTGCCTCCAGCACCTCCTCCAGGCACGGCGCGTGCCCGGCGGGCGCGGCCGGCGGCGTTTTGGCGTAGTTGTGCTCCAGCAGCACCGGCGGCGCGTCGGCGTCGGTGTCGTCGAGAGCGATGGCCGCCAGCACCGCCAAATCACCGCCAACGCCGCGCTGGGGGCTCCTGCGGGGGGCGCTGTGCGCGCCGCGGGACAGCTCCAGCAGCGAGGAGGCCCCGAGGTGCTCGGCGGCGGCGCGGGGCGGGCGCCGGGGCGGGGGGCGCCGCGCGGGACCCCCGTCGGTGGCGTTGGTGGCGTTGGTGGAGGTGTCGGCGCAGCTCTTCACCAGCGACGCGTGATCGGCCGGGAGGTTCGCCACCAACCGCGGCGGCGGCGCCGGGGGGCGGGCGGGGGGCTCGCGGCGCCGGGGGAGGGGCGTGGGGGGCTTCGGGGGGCTCGGGGGGCTCGGGTGGGGTGGTGGTTGGGGGGCAGGGGGCGGCTCTTCGGCCTTTCGGCGTTTTTTGGGGGGCGGCAGCAGCGGGATGGGCGAGGAGGGGCGCGGCGGCGGCGGGGGAGGGGCTGCGGGAGAGAAAGGGGGGGGTCAGAGGGGGGAACCCGAAATTTGGGAGATTCACCCCAAAATTTGGGAGATCCACCCCAAAATTTGGGAGATTCACCCCAAAATTTGGGAGATCCACCCCAAAATTTGGGAGATTCACCCCAAAATTTGGGAGATCCACCCCGAAATTAGGGAGATTCACCCCAAAATTTGGGATATCCACCCCAAAATTTGGGAGATCCACCCCAAAAGTTGAAAGATTCACCCCGAAATTTGGGAGATTCACTCCAAATTTTGGGATATTCACCCCGAAATTTGGGGAGATCCACACTGAAATTTGGGAGATTCACCCCGAAAATTGGGAGATCCACCCGGAAATTTGGGAGATTCACCGTGAAATTTGAAAGATTCACCCCGAAATTTGGGAGATTCACCCCAAAATTTGGGATATCCACCCCAATTTTAGGAGATTCACCCCAAAATTGGGATATTCACCCCAAATTTGGGAGATTCACCCCGAAATTTGAGAGATTAAACCCTGAATTTCGGAGATTAAACCCGAAATTTGACAGATCCACCCCGAAATTTGGGATATTCACCCCAAATTTGGGATATTCGCCCCAAATTTTGGGGAAATTGGGGCGGTGCTTACCCGGTTTGGGGGAGGGCGGCCGCGGCGGCTCCGGCGGCTCTTCGGCCTCGTCCTCGGAGGATGAGGATGATGATGAGGATGATGATGATGATGAGGATGAGGATGAGGAGGGTGAGGACGAAGGCCGCGGGGAGGAGGAGCTGCTGTCCCCTCCCCCCTCGAACGGCGACAGTTTGGAGGAGCCTTCGGCCTCTTCCTCCTCCTCCTCCTCCTCCTCCTCCTCCTCCTCCTCCTCCTCTTCCTCCTCTTCTTCCTCTTCTTCCTCCTCTGCAGTGACAACAGTGGTGTCACCCCCCTGCGCCCCCCACAGTGACCCCAAACCCCCCAAAAATGTCCCCAAATATTCCCAAAATATCCCCAAATATTCCTAAAATGTCCCCAAAACATCCCCAAATGTCCCCAAATGACCCGAAATGTCCCAAAATGGTCCCAAATGACCCGAAATGACCCAAAATGGTCCCAAATGACCCAAATGTCCCCAAATGTCCCCAAATGACCCGAAATGACCCAAAATGTCCCCACCCCCCCAATGTCCCCACCCCCCCAATGTCCCCAGCCCCCCAAAAATGTCCCCAACCCCCCCAAAATATCCCCAAAATGTCCCCAAATGCCCCCAAAACGTCCCCAAATGTCCCCAAACCCCAAAATCTCCACAATCCCCCCAAAAATGTCCCCAACCCCCCCAAAATATCCCCAAAACGTCCCCCAAAGTCCCCAAATTCCCCCAAATGACCCAAAATGACCCAAAATGTCCCCAAATGTCCGCAAATCCCTCACCCGGGCCCGGACGGGGGGGTCCCCTCGATGTCCCCAACCCCCAAATGTCCCCAAATGTCCCCAAATGTCCCCAAATATCCCAAATGTCCCCAAATGACCCGAAATGTCCCAAAATGGTCCCAAATGACCCGAAATGACCCAAAATGGTCCCAAAAGACCCAAATGTCCCCAAATGTCCCCAAATGACCCGAAATGACCCAAAATGTCCCCACCCCCCCAATGTCCCCAGCCCCCCAAAAATGTCCCCAACCCCCCCAAAATATCCCCAAAATGTCCCCAAATGCCCCCAAAACGTCCCCAAATGTCCCCAAACCCCAAAATCTCCCCAATCCCCCCAAAAATGTCCCCAACCCCCCCAAATATCCCCAAAACGTCCCCCAAAGTCCCCAAATGACCCGAAATGTCCCAAAATGGTCCCAAAGTCCCCAAATTCCCCCAAATGTCCCCAAATGACTCGAAATGACCCAAAATGACCCAAAATGTCCCCAAATGTCCCCAAACCCCTCACCCGGGCCCGGCCGGGGGGGTCCCCTCGATGTCCCCAACCCCCAAATGTCCCCAAACGTCCCCAAATGTCCCAAATCCCCCCAAATGTCCCCAAATGTCCCAAAATGTCTCCAAATGACCCCAAATGTCCCCAAATGTCCCCAAATGTCCCCAAATATCCCAAATGTCCCCAAATCCCCCCAAAATGTCCCAAATCCCCCCAAAATGACCCCAAATGACCCAAAATGTCCCCAAATGTCCCAAATGTCCCCAAATCCCCCCAAAATGTCCCCGAATGGCCCAAATGACCCAAAAATGTCCCAAATGTCCCAAATCCCCCCAAAATGTCCCCAAATCCCCCCAAAATGTCCCCAAATGGCCCCAAATGCCCCAAATGTCCCAAAATGTCCCCAATGTCCCCAAATGTCCCAAATCCCCCCAAAATGTCCCAAAATCCCCGAAAATGTCCCCAAACCTTCACCCGGGCCGGGCCGGGGGGGTCCCCGGGGGGGTGGGGGGGGCCCCTCCCCCTTCCTCCTCCTCCTCCTCCTCCTCCTCCTCTGCGCTTCGGCCTCGTCCTCCTCCTCCTCCTCCTCCTCCTCTTCCTCCTTTGGGGGTCACGGGGGGTCAGGGGGTCCCCAAAATCCGGGGGGGGGCCCCAAAAATCGGGGGGGTCCCCAAAACACGGGGGGGGGGGCCCCAAAACCCATCCCCAAAACACGGGGGGGGTCCCCAAAACACGGGGGGGGGTCCCAAAATTCGGGGGGGGCCCCCAAAATTCGGGGGGGGGTCCCCAAAATCCCGGGGGGGGTCCCCAAAATCGGGGGGGGTCCCACCTTGGCCGAGGAGGACTCTTCGGACGCCTCTTCCCCTTCGCTGTCCAACCGGAACAGTTTCCGGCGCTTTCCGGGGCCCTCTGCGGCGCGCGGCGGCTCCTTCTCTGCTTTGGGGCAAATTCGGGGAAATTTGGGGCTTTTGGGGTTTTTTGGGTTTTTTTTTGGGGTGGTTCGGGGGATTTTTTGTGGGTTTTTTGGGGTTTTTTGCGGATTTTTTCAGGGGGTTTTTGGGTTTTTAGGAGGATTTTTTGCGGTTTTTTGGAGGATTTTTTGGGGTTTCTTGGAGGATTTTTAGGGTTTTTTTGGAGTTTTTTAGGGGGATTTTTTTCTTGTTTTTTTAGAGGATTTTTAGGGTTTTTTTGGGGTTCTTTAGGAGTTTTTTAGGGATTTTTTTTCTTGTTTTTTTAGGGGATTTTTAGGGGTTTCTTTGAAGGATTTTTAGGGTTTTTTTGGAGTTTTTTAGGGATTTTTTTCCTTCGTTTTTTAGGGTATTTTTTTGGGTACTTTTTGGGTATTTAGGGGTTTTTTTTTGGGGGGGTTTTCTGGGGGGTTTCTTGGGGGTTTTCTGGGGTTTATTAGTGGGTTTTGGGGTTTTTTTGGGGTGTTTTTGGGGTATTTTTGGGGGGGGTTGGGGTTTTTAGGGGGTATATAAAGGGGTTTTTGGGGATTTTTAGCGGTTTTTTGGGGATTTCGGGGTATTTTTGGAGCTTTTTTGGAGCTTTTTTGCCGTTTTTTGGAGGTTTTTTGGGTGGTTTGTAGGAGGATTTTTCGGGCTTTCTTGGAGGATTTTTAGGGTTTTTTTGGGGGATTTTTTTCTTGGTTTTTTAGGGGATTTTTTTGGGTACTTTTTGGCTATTTAGGGTTTTTTTGGGGTTTTTTTTTGGTGTAGTTTCTTGGCGGTTTTCTGGGGTTTATTAGAGGGTTTTGGGGTGTTTTTTGGGGTGTTTTTGGGGTGTTTCTTGGGGTGTTTTTTGGGGTTTTTTTGGGGTTTTGGGGGTTTTTAGGGGGTATCTAAAGGGGTTATTGGGGATTTTTAGAGTGTTTTTTTTGGTGTTTTTTGGGGGGTTTTTTGGGGGGTTTGGGGTGTTTTTTGGGGTGTTTTTTGGGGTGTTTTTTGGGGTGTTTTTTTGGGGTGTTTTTGAGGGGGGTTTTTTGGGGTTTTGGGGTTTTTAGGGGGTATCTAAAGGGGGTTTTGGGGTTTTTTGGGGTGTTTTTTGGGTTTTTGGGGTTTTTAGGGGGTATCTAAAGGGGTTTTTGGCGTTTCTTGGGTGTTTTTTGGGTTTTTGGGGTTTTTAGGGGGTATCTAAACGGATTTTTGGGTTTTTTTAGCAGTTTTTTGGGGGTTTTGGGGAGGGGCCTCACCATCCTCATCCTCCTCGGGGGGGGTGGGGGGTCGGGGGCGCTTCTCCTCCCCCCCCTCGTTCAGCTCCGACGGCTCTTTCCGCTTCACCTGCGGGAAACGGGGAAAAATGGGGAAAAACGGGATAAAAATGAAAAAAGGGAGAAAAAAGAACCCCGAAATCCCCCAGACCCGCCCCAAAAAGGGACACCCAGCACCCCAAATCCCCCCCAGGACCCCCAAATCCCCCCCAACCCCCCCCAGGACCCCCCAAAATCCCCTCCAAGACCCCCAAAATCCCCCCCAAACCCCCCAAAATCCCCCCCAGGACCCCCAAATTCCCCCCCAGGACCCCCAAAATCCCCCCAGGACCCCCAAATCCCCTCCAACCCCCCCCCAGGACCCCCCAAAACCCTCTCCAAGACCCCCCAAACCCCCCCAGGACCCCCCCAAACCCACCCAGGACCCCCAAATCCCCTCCAGGACCCCCAGATCCCCCCCAAACCCCCCCAAACACCCCCAGGACCTCCCAAAATCACCCCCAAAATCCCCAAATCCCCCCCAAAATCCCCTCCAAGACCCCCAAATCCCCCCCAGGACCCCCCAATTCTCCCCAGATCTCCCCCAGGACCCCCCAAAATCTCCTCCAAGAACCCCAAATCCCCCCCAAATCCCCCCCAAACCCTCCCAGGACCCCCCAAAATCCCCTCCAAGACCCCCAGATCCCCCCCAAACCCCCCCAGGACCCCCCGAATCCCCCCCAAATCCCCTCCAAGACCCCCAAATCCCCCCCAAAGCCCCCCAGGACCCCCCAAAATCCCCTCCAAGACCCATAAATCACCCCCAAACCCACCCAGGACCCGCCAAAATCCCCTCCAAGACCCCCAAATCCCCCCAAATTCCCCCCAAATCACTCCCAGACCCCCCCAGGACCTCCCAAAATCCCCTCCAAGACCCCCAAATCCCTCCCAAAATCCCCCAAATCCCCCCCAAACCCCCCCAGGACCCCCCAAAATCCCCTCCAGGGTCCCCCAAACCTCCCCAGGACCCCCCAAAATCCTCTCCAAGACCCCCCAAATCCCCCCAAATCCCCCCCAAACCCTCCCAGGACCTCCCAAAATCACCTCCAAAATCCCCAAATCCCCCCCAAAATCCCCTCCAAGACCCCCAAATCCCCCCCAGGACCCCCCAATTCTCCCCAGATCTCCCCCAGGACCCCCCAAAATCCCCTCCAAGACCCCCAAATCCCCCCCAAACCTGCCCAGGACCCCCCAAAATCCCCTCCAAGAACCCCAAATCCCCCCCAGATCCCCTCCAAACCTGCCCAGGACCCCCCCAAATCCCCTCCAATACCCCCCAAACCCTCCCAGGACCCCCCAGATCTCCCCCAAACCCACCCAAATCCCCCCCAAAATCCCCTCCCAGGACCCCCCAGATCTCCCCCAAACCCACCCAAATCCCCCCCAAATCCCCTCCAATACCCCCAGATCCCACCCAAACCCCCCAAAATCCCCTCCAAGACCCCTCAAATCCCCTCCAAGACCCCCCAAACCCCCCCAAAGCCCCCCAGGACCCCCCAAACGGGCACCTTGAAGGAGGGCAGGCGGAGGGCGCCCCGCAGCCCCGCGCCCCCTCCCCGGGCCCAGTCCACGAGGGAGAGGGAGAGGAGGGCGGGGGGCGGCTCCTTCGGCCTCGGCGCCTCCTCACGGCCACGGCCCGACTGGAAGGGCTGGGGGAGAAAATTGGGGGTCAGGGGGGTAAAATTGGGGTCAGGGGGGTAAAATTGGGGTCAGGGGGGCAAAATCGGGGGGTTTGGGGGGCAAAATCGGGGTCAGGGGGGTAAAATTGGGGTCAGGGGGGCAAAAATTGGGGGGTCAGGGGGGCAAAAATTGGGGGTTTGGGGCAGAAAATGGGGGGTTTGGGGTGACAGCGGGGTCAGGGGGGCAAAATCGGGGGGTCAGGTTCGGGGTCAGGTTTAAAAGGAGATTTTTGGCTGGTTTTGGTCAGATTTGGGTCAGATTTGGGTCAGATTTTGGGTCAGAGTTTGGGCTGGTTTTGGTCAGATTTGGGTCAGATTTTGGGTCAGATTTGGATCACATTTTGCTCAGATTTTGCTCAGATTTGGGTCAAATTTGGGTTAGATTTGGGTCAGATTTTGGGCTGATTTTGGTCAGATTTTGGGTCCGATTTTGGTCAGATTCGGGGCAGATTTTGGGTCAGGTTCGGGGTCAGGTTCCACAGCAGATTTTAGCGCAGCTCTGGTCAGATTTTGGTCAGATTTGGGTCAGATTTGGGTCACATTTGGGTCAGATTTGGGTCGGATTTTGGTCAGACTTTGGGCTGATTTTGCTCAGATTTTGCTCAGATTTTAAAGCAGATTTTGGGTCATATTTGCCCAGATTTGGGTCAGATTTTTGCCCACCTTGAGCTGCTCCTCCTTGCGCTCCCACCACGCGTCGAAGATTTGGGTCAGATTTGGGTCAGATTTGGGTCAGATTTGGGTCAGATTTTGGGCTGATTTGGGGCTGGTTTTGCTCAGATTTTAAAGCAGATTTTGGGTCATATTTGCCCAGATTTGGGTCATATTTGCCCAGATTTGGGTCAGATTTTTGCCCACCTTGAGCTGCTCCTCCTTGCGCTCCCACCACGCGTCGAAGGTATTGCTCAGATTTTGGGTCAGATTTGGGTCAGACTTTGGGCTGATTTTGCCCAGATTTGGGTCAGATTTTTCCCCCACCTTGAGCTGCTCCTCCTTGCGCTCCCACCACGCGTCGAAGATTTGGGTCAGATTTTGCTCAGATTTTGGTCAGACTTTGGGCTGATTTTGCTCAGATTTTGGGCTGATTTTGGGCTGATTTTGGGTCATATTTGCCCAGATTTGGGTGAGATTTTTCCCCCACCTTGAGCTGCTCCTCCTTGCGCTCCCACCACGCGTCGAAGATTTGGGTCAGATTTGGGTCAGACTTTGGGCTGATTTTGCTCAGATTTGGGTCAGATTTTGGGCTGGTTTTGCTCAGATTTTGGGTCAGATTTTGCTCAGATTTTGGGCTGATTTTGCCCAGATTTGGGTCAGATTTGGGTGAGATTTTTGCCCACCTTGAGCTGCTCCTCCTTGCGCTCCCACCACGCGTCGAAGGCGCGGAAGGCCACGTTCTCCACCATTTTCCGGTTGAGGTCGCGCTGCATCGTGGCCTTCATCTCCTGCACCAGCGCCGCCAGGACCCCCTCCACGGGCCCGGGGGGCTCGGGGGGCGCGGGGGGCGCCGGGGGGTCCGTCCCCGGGGGTCTCTCCTCGGCCGTGGGGGGCTCGAAGGGCGGGGGAGGGGGCGGGAAGCGGGGGGGCGGGGGAGGGGCGAAGTGGGGCGGTGGGGGAGGGGCGAAGGGGGCGCCCCCCCCGCCCCCTCCCCCACCCCCAAAGGCGGATTTGGGGGCGCGGAGGCGGCTCAGCAGCGGGAGGGGGGTGGGGACCCCCCCCCAGCGCCCCCCCGGACGCCCCAAAAGCTCCAACAGCGCCGGGGGGGACCCCCCGAAATCGGGGAGGGGGCGCGGGGGGGGAGGGGGGAGGGGCACGGCCATCAGGGGCTGGGGGGGGGGGAGGGGGCGGGAAGGACGGGGGAGGGGGAGGGGGCTCCGGGAAGGGGGAGGGGGGCAGTGGGGGAGGGGCGTGGGGGGCGTCGCTGTTGTCGTCGGAGGAGATTTCCATGTCCTCCCCCGAGGAGGTCTGAAAATGGGGGGAAAATGGGGTGAAATGGGGCTGGGGGCACCCCCAGATGGGAGGTTACCCCAAAACAGACCAAATTACCCCAAAAAACCCCAAAAAACAGCCCAAATAACCCCAAAAAACAGCCCAAATCACCCCAAAAAACTGCAAAAAACCACACAAATCAACCCAAAAACGGCCCGAATGACCCCAAAATGGGAAAAATCACCCCAAAAATGGCCCAAATCACACCAAAACAGTCCGAATCACCCCAAAAAACTGCAAAAAACGGCCCAAATCAACCCCAAAATGGCCCAAACCACCCCAAAATGGGCTACATTGACCTGAAAATGGCCCGAATGACCCCAAAAACCCCCAAAAAACCACCCAAACCACCCCAAATCACACCAAAACCCCCTCAATTCCCCCCAAAACCTCCCCAAACCCCCTCAAATCCCCCCAGAACCCCCCAAATCCTCCCCCAAGTCTCCCCAAAGCCTCCCCAAAACCCCCCAAATCCCCCCAAATTTCTTCAAAACCCCCTCAAATCTCCCCAAAATTTCCCCAAGCCTCCCCAAATCCTTCCGAACTGCCCCCAAAACCTCCCCAAACCCCCCCAAGCCTACCCAAAGCCCCCCAAAATTTCCCCAAACCCCCTCAAATCCTTCCAAACCCCCCCAGAACCCCCCAAATCCTCCCCGCAAACCCCCCAAGCCTCCCCAAAACCCCTCAAAATCCCCCCTAAACCCCCCAAAGCCCCCCAAATCCCCCCCAAATTTCCCCAAACCCTCTCAAATCCCCCCAAAAGCCCCCGAATCCTCCCCCAAGCCTCCCCAAATCCCCCAAAATCCCCCTAAAACCCCCCAAATCCTCCCCCAAGCCTCCCAAAACCCCCCCAAACCTCCCCAAATCCCCCCCAAAATCCCCCCAAATTTCCCCAAATTTCCCCAAAACCCCCCGAAATCCCCCCAAACCCCTCCCAAGCCTCCCCAAATCCCCCCCCAAATTTCCCCAAAACCCCCCAAACCCCCCCAAATCCCCCCCAAACCCCCCCCAAGCCCCCTCCCCCACTCACCCTCTCCTGCCCGTTGGGTCGGGGGCTCGGGGGGGCTCCTCCCTCCCCTCCCCCACCCCGGGGGGGCTCCGGGGGCTCTTCGGGGACCCCCCCGGGCCCCTCCTGGGGGGGTTCCCCGGGCCCCTCCCCCTCCCCACCGGCGGGGGGGGGGGCTGGGCGGGGTGCGGGGGGGTTTGGGGGGGGTGGGGGTGGGGGGGCCTTCCTCCCCCGCCCCTCCCCCACCCTCCTCCTCCTCCTCGTGGGGGGCGGGGGCGGGGAAGAAGTGGGAGCGCTGCTCCTTCAGCAGCGCCTCGATGCGCGAGTCCAGGCTGGGGTGGGGGGCGAAGGGGACACTCTCGGGGGTCCCCTCGGGGGCCGGGGACCCCCCCCGGGCGGGGGCGGGGCAGGGGGAGCCCCCCCGGGGGGAGGGGAAGAAGGGGGAGGGCGGGGGAGGGGAAGAAGGGGGAGGCAGGGAGGGGGTGGGGGGAGGGGGGGGGAAGGGCAGGAAGGAGCCCCCCGAGGGGGGAGGGGGTGGGGGAGGGGGTGGGGGTGGGGGAGGGGCGCGGCGGGAGGGGAAGGAGCCCCCCGGGACTCCCCCACCCCCCTCCGGGGGGCGGCGGGGGGAGGGGAAGGGGTCCGGGGGGAAGGGGAGCCTGGAAGGGGAGAGGGGGAGGGGCGGTCAGAGAGACCCCAAAAACTGGGGAAATCAACCCCAAAACCGGGGAAATCAACCCCAAAAATTGGGGAACCCCCAGCCCAAAAATTGGGGAAATTCCCCCCAAAAATTGGGGAAATCCACACCCAAAAATTGGGAAAATCAACCCCAAAAATTGGGGAAATTCAACCCCAAAAATTGGGGAAATCCCACCAAAAATTGGGGAAATCCATCCTCAAAAATTGGGAAAATTCCCCCACAAAATTGGGGAACCCCACCCCAGAAATTGGGGAATTCCACACCCAAAAATTGGGGAAATCCACCCCAAAAATTGGGGAAATCCCACCCCAAAAATTGGGGAAATTCCCCACCGAAAATTGGGGAAATTCCCCCCAAAAATTGGGGAAATCAACCCCAAAAATTGGGGAAATTCCACCCCAAAAATTGGGGAACCCCTCCCCAAAAATTGGGGAAATTCTGCCAAAAATTGGGGAAATTCCACCCCAAAAATTGGGGAAATCCATCCCCAGAAATTGGGGAAATCAACCCCAAAAATTGGGGAAATCCACACCAAAAATTGGGGAAATCCACCCCAAAAATTGGGGAAATCCATCCCAAAAATTGGGGATATTCCACCCCAAAAATTGGGGAAATCCCACCCCAAAAAATAAGGGAAATTTAAAAAAAAAAAAAAATTGGGCAAATCCCATAAAAAATTGAGGAAATTCTCAAAAAATGGGGGAAATCCCCTCCGAAATTGGGGAAATCCCCAAAAAATAGGGAAAATCCCATAAAAATTGAGGAAATCCCCCAAAAATTCTGTGAAATTCCATACAAAGATTGAGGAAATTCCAAAAAATTTGGGCAAATCCCATGGAAAGGGGAAACCCCCAAAAATTAAGATAATCCCCCCCAAACATCAGGGAGATCCCACCCAAAAAATCAGGGAAATCTCCCCCAAAAATTGGGAAAATCCCACCAAAAATTGTGGAAATCCCTCAAAAAAATCGGGGAAATCCCAAAAAAATCTGGCAAACCCCCCCAAAAATCAGGGAAATCTCAAAAATATCTGGGGAACTCCCCAAAAAATCCCAAAATTCCCCCAAAATCCCAAATCCCCCCCAAGCCCTGCCGCCCACCCCCCAATATGGGATCCCCCCAACCCCCCCCAAAGCCCCAACCCCCCCAAATCCCCCCAAAAATCCCCAAATCTCCCCAAATCCCCCCCAAATCCCCCCAAAAATCCCCAAAATCCCCCCAAACCCCCAAAATCCCCCCAAAAATCCCCAAATCTCCCCAAATCCCCCCCAAATCCCAAAAATCCCCCCAAAATCCCCAATTCCCCCCCAAACCCCCCCAAAAAATCCCAAAAATCCCCCCAAACCCCCCCAAAATTCCCCCAAAAAATCCCAAAAATCCCCCCAAAATCCCCCTAAAACCCCCCAAAATCCTCAATTCCACCCCAATCCCCCCCAAAATCCCAAAAATCCCCAAAATCCCCCAAAAGACCCCAAAATCCGCCTCACCTGCTGCCGTAGGGGGAGGGGCTCCCGTCGGCGAAGGCCCCGAAGGGGGGTGGCGGTGGGGGAGGGGCGAAGGGCCCGAAGCCCCCCCCGGCCCCTCCCCCACCCCCGTCCTGGGGGGTCGCGCTGCCCCCCGGGGGTGGGGGAGGGGCGAAGGGACCCTCGGCCGAGGGGCGGCGCCGGGGGGGGTCGGCCGGGGGGGGCGGCTGGGGGGGGGACCCCGAAATTAATTACCAAAATTAACCAAAATTAACCAAAATCAACCCAAAATCACATCAGGCACCCCGAAATTAATTACCAAAATTAACCAAAATTACTCAAAATTACCCAAAAATCGCATCGGGCACCCCAAAATTAACCAAAATCACCCCAAAATTACCCAAAATCACTCCAAAATCACATCCAGGAACCCAAAATCAACCAAAATCACCCCAAAAATCGCATCAGGCACCCCAAAATTACCCAAAAGTCACATCAGGTGCCCCAAAATTACCCAAAATCACCCCAAAATTAACCAAAATCACCCCAAAATTACCCCAAATCACCCCAAAAACCGCATCAGGCACCCCAAAATTACCCCAAATCACCCCAAAATTACCCCAAATCACCCCAAAATTACCCAAAATCACCCCAAAATCACATCCAGGAACCCAAAATCAACCAAAATCACCCCAAAAATCGCATCAGGCACCCCAAAATTACCCAAAAGTCACATCAGGTGCCCCAAAATTACCCAAAATCACCCCGAAATCCCCCCCCAGGAACCCTGAAACACCCCAGGCATCCCAAAATTTCCTCAAATTCCCCCCCAGGAACCCCAAAAACAACAAAATCCCCCCAGACCTCCCCAATTTCCCCCCAAATCCCCCCAAATTTCCCCTATATCCCCCCAAATCCTCCCCAATTCTCCCCAAATTTCCCCTATATCCCCTCAAACCCCCCCAATTTCCCCCTAAATCCCCCCCAAATCCCCCCCAAAATCCCCCCCAGACCCCCCCAATTTCCCCCTAAATCCCATCCATATCCCCCCCAAATCCCCCCCCAATTTCCCCCAGACCCCCCAAAATCGCCTCCAGACTCCCCCAAACCCCCCCAATGTCCCCAAATCCTCCCCAATTCTCCCCCAATTCTCCCCAAATCCTCCCCAAACCCCCCTAAATCCCCCCCAAACCCCCCGAAACCCCCCCAGACCCCCCGAAATCCCCCCAATTCTCCCCCAAAGCCTTCCAGCCCCCCGAAATCTCACCGTGTCCCCCGGGTCCCCCCGTGCCCCCCCAACCCCCCTATTCCCCCCAGCCCCCCGAAACCCCCCCTGCACTCTCACCGTGTCCCCCCAAACCCCCCCAAACCCCCAAAACCCCCAAACCCCCCTAGCCCCCCAAATCCCCCCCCCTCACCGTGTCCCCCCAGCCCCCCAGCCCCCTGAAACTCCCCAAAATCGCCCCAAACCCCCCGAATTTCCCCCAAAATCTCACCGTGTCGGGGCTCTCTGCGCTGTTTTTGCCGCTGCCCGTGGGGACGGTCTGGGGGGTGTAGGAGCCGCTGACGATCAGTTCATAGAGTTTCATCCTCTGCTGCCCTGCGACACCCCAAAACCAAATCAGACCCAAAATATCCCAAATCAGAGCCCAAAATATCCCAAAATATCCGAGTTTGGGCCCAAAAATATCCCAAAAACCCAAATCAGACCCCAAAATATCCCAAATCAGACCCCAAAATATCCCAAAAACCCAAATCAGAGCCCAAAATATCCCAAATCAGAGCCCAAAATATCCCAAAAACCCAAATCAGAGCCTAAAATATCCCAAAAACCCAAATCAGACCCCAAAATATCCCAAAAACCCAAATCAGAGCCCAAAATATCCCAAAACAGAGCCCAAAATATCCCAAAAACCCAAATCAGAGCCCAAAATATCCCAAATCAGAGCCCAAAATATCCCAAATCAGAGCCCAAAATATCCCAAATCAGAGCCCAAAATATCCCAAAAACCCAAATCAGAGCCCAAAAACACCACATCAGAGCCCAAAATATCCCAAAAACCCAAATCAGACCCCAAAATATCCCAAAAACCCAAATCAGACCCCAAAATATCCCAAATCAGACCCCAAAATATCCCAAAAACCCCAAATCAGAGCCCAAAATATCCCAAATCAGAGCCCAAAATATCCCAAATCAGAGCCCAAAATATCCCAAAAACCCAAATCAGAGCCCAAAATATCCCAAATCAGAGCCCAAAATATCCCAAAAACCCAAATCAGACCCAAAACCAGCACGTGGGACCCCAAAATATCCCAAAATAACGGGGTCGGACCCCAAAATATCCCAAAATATCACATCAGACCCCAAAAACAGCACGTGGGACCCCAAAAACAGCACATTGCACCCAAAAATGTCCCAAAACAGCACGTGGGACCCCAAAAACAGCACGTGGGACCCCAAAATATCCCAAAACAGCACGTGGGACCCCAAAAAACACCACATCAGACCCAAAACCACCACATCAGACCCAAAAATATCCCAAAATACCAGATCGGACCCAAAAATATCCCAAAACAGCACATCGGACCAAAAAACCCCCATAAATCCCCCATAAACCCCCATAAATCCTCTGTAAACCTCCATAAATCCCCTATAAGTCCCCTATAAACCTCATAAATTCCCTATAAATCCCTTATAAACCACATAAATCCCCTTTAAACCCCATATAAACCCCATAAATCCCCTATAAACCCCAATAAATCCCGTTTAAACCCCCCAAAACCCCAATAAAAACCCACCCCTGACGTCGAGCTGGGCGTGGATGGCGGTGCCCATGACACAGACACCCCATAAACCCCTATAAACCCCCATAAATCCCCTATAAATCCCTTTTAAACCCCCATAAACCCCCATAAATCCCCTATAAACCCCATAAATCCCCTATAAACCCCATAAATCCCCTATAAACCCCCATAAATCCCCATAAATCCCCTATAAACCCCCCAAAACCCCTTTAAACCCCCATAAATCCTGTTTAAACCCCATAAATCCCTATAAACCCCCCAAAACCCCAATAAACACCCACCCCTGACATCGAGCTGGGCGTGGATGGCGGTGCCCATGACACAGACACCCCATAAATCCCCTATAAACCCCCATAAATCCCTTATAAACCCCTATAAACCCCATAAGTCCCCCCAAAACCCCCTAAATTCCCCCAAAAACGCACCCCTGACATCCAGCTGGGCGTGGATGGCGGTGCCCATGACACAAACACCTCATAAACCCCCATAAATCCCCTATAAACCCCCAAAACCCTATAAACCCCAATAAACACCCACCCCTGACATCGAGCTGGGCGTGGATGGCCGTGCCCATGACACAAACACCCCTTAAATCTCCTATAAACCCCATATAAACCCCCATAAATCCCTTATAAACCCCATAAATTCCCCATAAATCCCCTATAAACCCCCATAAATCCCACATAAACCCCATAAATCCCCTATAAATCCCCTATAAACACCCACCCCTGACGTCGAGCTGGGCATGGATGGCGGTGCCCATGACACAGACACCCCTTTAAACCCCTATAAACCCCCATAAAACCCCCCAAAACCCCAATAAATCCCCCATAAATCCCCTATAAACCCCATAAATCCCCTATAAACCCCCATAAATCCTGTTTAAATCCCCATAAATCCCATATAAACCCCAATAAACACCCACCCCTGACGTCGAGCTGAGCGTGGATGGTGGTGCCCATTCCCCAGACACCCCATAAATCCCTTTTAAACCCCTATAAATGCCCCATATATCCCCTATAAACCCCATAAATCCCCTATAAACCCCCAAAACCCCCTAAATCCCCC